>NW_026045160.1:140000-147500 GCF_943734845.2 Anopheles funestus
ACGCCACATCGTCAGCAAACCCTATAATGTCCGCACGCTTTCCGAACAGCTCCAAACGAAGAAGGTCATCGTACATAACATTCCACAGTGTTGGCCCTAGAACCGAACCCTGCGGGACACCTGCCGATACTGGTAGCGAGACCATTCCTTCATCCGTTTCGTAGTGGAGCGTGCGATTCGTGAAGTAGTTCCGCAGCAACGCCTGGAGGTACGGTGGCGTGTTCCTTCGCTGCAGAGCTGCTCCGATCGCTGTCCAGTTGGCCGTGTTGAAGGCGTTCTTCACGTCGATTGTCACCATCGCACACAGTCGATCGCCCCTGCGCTTCTTGTCGAGCGCAACCCTTCCGTTGGCAATCACCCTGTTGATGGCATCCATGGTTGAACGTCCTTTCCTGAATCCGTATTGGGCATCAGCGAGACCGCCCGTAGCATCCAGATGCTCCGTAAGTCTGCGCTGTATGAGTCGCTCCAACACTTTTCCCAGAACACTCAGCAGGCAGATTGGCCGGTACGACGATGATTCTCCGGGTGGTTTCCCGGCCTTCGAGAACAGCACTAGCCGTTGCCTCTTCCATTCGTCGGGGAAGTGGCCGGAATCGATGTAGTGCTGGAACGTTCTCATGAAGACGCGTGGAAACGCCGTCATCGCCGCAATCAAGGCCACGTTCGGAATGTTGTCGTCTCCTGGGGCACGCTGGGGATTGAGCGATTTTGCAATGCTCACCAGCTCACCCTCGGTAACGGCATCCCGTGCCGTGTCCTCGTCCGTCAATCCTGTTGCTGTGGGCCATTCCATGGGCGGTTGCACCGGAAAAAGTTCGCCGACGATGTGCTGCAGCTTGGCTGGATCCCGTTCCATCGGTACTCGGGCTCCTTGCCACATCTGCCTCCGGATTTTGTAGCCTGGCCCGAATCCGTGGGGCCCCAGCTGTTCCGGAAGTTGATCGCCCTGCTCCTTCTTGCTCCGCTTGACCGCTTGCTCAAGTGCTGCTCTCGCTGCTGTGTACGCCGGACGCCGATCCAGTCGCTGCTCTTCCGTTCGGGCTCGCCTGAGTCTTCTCCGCATCCCGATGTAAGTGCGACGTAACTGGGAAATCTCGTCATTCCACCAGTACACCGATCGTCGTCCTCCCCGTGCTGCTGGCAATCTCGGCATCGTCGCGTCGCAGGCAGTTGACATTGCATGCGTCAACTCGTCCGCCAAGAGGGTGCGGTTGCAGATGTCCAGTGACCCCAACATTTCAACGAACAAGTCCTTGTTGAAATACCGGGTTGCCCATCTGCTCTCCGAAGCCTGCTGTGCACTGTGTCCCAGGTTACGCTGCGTCGTCGTCCTCCCGACCGCAAACTTGATGGTATTGTGGTCACTTGGATTTTCGTCGCAGACTCGCCAGTTATTTTCCCCCAGAAGAGACGAGCTGCAGAAGGAAACGTCGATAATGGAACTACGGCCACTGTTGTTGCTCCAGGTTGGCCGGTTGCCCCGGTTCAACAAGACTAGCTCAAGTGATGCCATAGCATCCATCACCACTGCTCCCCTATGAACTCGTTCTCCATCGTTGTGTCTGCGTTCCATCCCCCACGCTCCTGACCAGGCGTTGACGTCCCCGCCGATCACGGTGTCCCGATTCCGCGGAATCACCGACGCAATTTCGGTCCATTTGCGTCGATAATCCTCCACTGACAAATCGGACCCCACAGGAGGTAGATACACGGAGCAGAAAACGATACCACGCATTTCGACCACGACGAAGCAATCCCGCCGATTCTCGATTATGCGTTGGATAGGGTATCTTCCTGTCGATACTGCTGCAACTCTGCCCGTCGGATCCGCGACCCAGTTACCGTTGTTCTCCGGGATCCGGTATGGATCGGCGATCAACACTATGTCGCAGCCTTCGTTCCGAGCAGTCTGCATCAGCATGTCCTGGGCCAGCTGGCTGTGATTAAGGTTCTGTTGAAGGACATTAATCATGACGAGGCCGGTTTTTTACCCCTTCTCCTACTTGGCGGCAGTTGCGCTGTCCGAACGAGTGCCCGATTGCTTCCGGGCCCTTGCAGACGAGGCACTTCCGTTCCTTGGTGCACGGTCCTGTGTGCTTAGTCTCCGCACATCGATGACACTTGCTTGACCGATCCTTCCCACGGCAGTGAGTGGCAATGTGGCCAAACTCGTAGCACCGATAGCATTGGCGCTTCACCTCAACCTTCTTGAACCGGCAGCACTGGCTGAATCCGACAACATGCTGTTTTAGTAGCACGTCGTCCGTCACTGCCACCTCTGGGCATCCGAAAAAAGCGACCAGCGTTCCGTAATTGGATTTAACGGTACTGATCTGGTCTGCGTAGATCGTAACTCCCAGGGCTGTGCTAAGGTCCGTTGCAATTTCCTCGTTGGTGTAGCTTGGTGGAATGTTCGTGCAGGTGAGGCGAGTTGTGGGGGTCCGTGGTCGGGCTTTCGCTTTGCCCTCCAGTGCTTCGGACACTTTCCGCCACATCTCAAGCGTCTCGTCGTGGCTCTTGCAGGACAATTCCAGAAGAATATTCCCCTGGAAATTCATCCTTACACGCTCCACTTTCTGCCGATCATCCCCCAGCTTTTCCTTGAGGATGCGCATCATCTCGTCCTGTGTTGTGTTGTTTGTTGTTTCCAACTCCAACGCATCTGGGACGCGATGCGCGCGCTGCTTCGGTTGTTTTGGTTGTTGCTGGTGCTCCGGCTGCTGTGGCTGGTTCACGTCAAGCGCTGCTGCTTCCTGCTGCCGCTGCTTCCTCCGTGCCCGTCGCTTGGCCTGTTTGCTCAGAACTTTTGTCCATTCGGGTGCCGGTTCTTGAGACTTGTCCTGGTCCTGTCTGTTGTCCGTAGTCTTGTTCTTGTTTTGTCTGCGTTTGCGTTTCTTTGTATTTTTGGCTGTTTGTGTGACTGTGTGTTTGTCTGTTATGTTGCTTGTCTCATCGTTTGAAAGGGTCAAGGGTGTGTCCGTGGTCGTGGGGATGTCTGTTTCAGAGTTTTGTGTGGTTTCGGTCTTTTTGTTTGTTTGTGTTTTGGTGTTTGTGTCTTTTGGTGTTTTTGTCATTTTCTTTGTGTGGGTCGAGGGGTTGTTTGTTTGGGTGTCCTGTGTGTTTGTTGGTTTGTCTGTTTGTGTGGTGTCTTTGCTGTTTGGGTTGTCTGATGTTTGGTTTATCTGTGTTTGTGCTTGTGTTTGTTCCTGTGTCCACTGTTTTACAGCGTTCAACTTAAGCAGAAGCTTGTTGTTGGCCTCCAAGATCAATTCCGTCGTGTGCATCAGTTCTTCCACCTCCTCTTTGGTCGGACCGGGAGACAGCTGTTTTCCGGGAGACTGGGGTGCAGGCTGGGCCTCCACGAGTGAAGACCTGGCCACTTCACCTACATTACCCGTGGACTGCCGCTCAACCGGTGTCGCAATGAGTTCCGGTAGTTCGTCCACTGCACGTGGCGGTGATTCGGGAACGTCCGTCATTGTTGTTTTGTCTTGATTTCCCGTCTTTTTTTTGTCGTCTGTATCGGCAATCAAATTCAGGGAAGTCCTGAATTTGAGTGCCCAGTCTTGTGGCATAGTGGGGAGTCCTTTTGTCTTCTGTCCGTCCCGTATGTCACGGATTAAGCCAGTCAGTATCGCCATTGCCCGCTCTAAATCATTCGCGGGACTGATGCCAACGGGGTACCGTACAAGGAAGTCCTCCAAGCTGCGCCCAGCCGTAGATGTAACCAGTGGTCCAGCACTCCCCTCGATGACCGGCTGCAACGTCGACCGCTTTGCCAGGCCCAGTCCAACCTTCGAAGTGCTTTTCAAAGGTGCGGAAGCTTCCGCAAATGGAAGGGTTGGCATGGTCGGCGAGGAGCCTAGTGTCATCCGGCGAGTGAGTAGGGCCTCTTGTCTGGTTGACATCAACGGGGTCGCCGTGCTTAGGGAGGCCCGTCCTCTGGAGGTCACCCGGGCCGGTCCCGAGAGTCGCTTGGGCGATGCGGTCAGTTGCGACCTGGAGGTACTGCGCGTCATTGGGGCCATAGTGGAAGCAGATGAAGTTTAACCTAGAAATATAAGAGCAGAGGGAAAGTGTAGTATTGCCTTTTTGGAGGATAGGGGTAAAAGTGAAAGGCTTTGCCCTGGAAGAGAAGAGAAGAAGGAGAGTGTAGTATTGTTTAATTGGGTAGGAGGGGTTCTATCTGAAATTATAAAAACAGAGAGAAAGTGTAGTATTGCTTTTTTAGGGGAGGAGGGTTGAATTAGGAGGTTTTTTTTTCCTGAAAGAAAAGAGAAGAAGGAGAGTGTAGTATAGTTTGATTGGGTGGGGTTGGGGGAAGATATGTTATCTGAAATTACAAGAGCAGAGGGAAAGTGTAGTTTTGTCTGTTAAGAGGGGAGTTAGGGTTTGGGTTGAGAGTAGTTTCCTGAAATTGGAAGAACAGAGAGAAAGTGTAGTATTTTCAATTCAGGGAGAGAGGGGTTTGAGATTGAGAATTGTTCTCTGAAATGATAAGAAAAGAAGGAAAGTGTAGTCTTGCTTTATGAGGGATAGGGATTCAATATATATAATATATGGGGGGGGAGATTATAAATTAATAAGATTATTTAATTTGTGCTAAGCGGGAGAAAGAAGAGGTGTTGTGGATATGCAGAAGAAAAATATATGTATACATATATATGTATAGTAGTATTTTCAGATTTGGTAGGTATAGGACGTAAATCGAAATTGATTTAATATTCGGGAATTTTTATGCTAGAGTGTACAGTAGGGTATTTTGAAGGGGATTTGGATGTGTTTACGGGAAACCTGATATATTGTTATTTATTAATTAGAATACTTGAGTGAAGATTGGTTATTTCCAGGATTTTTTTTTTTATATTCAGGGATTAGTTTTTTTTTTTAATGAATCTACTTTTTTAATGAATTAGTGAGTGAACTAATTGTTGGGTGAATGGTTAATTGGTTATTTGGGTGAAAGAGAGAGAAGTGACGGATGGGAGAATAAACAATGGACGCTAGCTGATGGGGTTTTTCACGTTACGGGTAGAAGGTAGCAAGTGTGTACGTGGGAGTAGACTACCGAGCGGGAAAAAAGACTACCTTGCGCATGGAAAGGGGGTTTAGTGTGTACAATTAATTATTATTTTAGAGGGTGTGGCAGGTGCATGGGAGAAAATATTATGAGTGTAGGAAGGTGTGGGTTTGGTCCGTACAGAAATAGTTAGTTTCTTCTGGAGTGATTTACTACGAGTATGAATGAATATTATCTATGATGGGGAGGTAGGGATATTGTTTAGCAATGAGGTTAATGGGATTATATATTCGGGTAAATACGATTTATGGTATGATTAGCTTAATTCATTGAATAGAATAATTTGAATAAAAATTGAATGTCGGTTTAAGATTACAATGCGTGGAGAAATTAATAGGTTTTTACTTTGGAGATTTAAATGTTCGAGATATTACGGGATAATAACGTGCGGGATAATAATATTATAAACGATTGAATTCTAATGATGGACTAATTATTACTTTATCGATTAATCGGAAGAATAGTTGTATTTTATTAAGGGGAATATTGGTGACCTTGGGAGAATATTGTCAGTAGATTGATAATTTGATGCGTTAATGGGTAAGAGGTGTTAGATTTGGTGGTTCAGTTATTTTAATTAAACTTAAGGCCGGGTTTGCAGCGAGGGATCAGATGGTGTTGGAGTATTTGTAGATTGATTGGATTGTTATATTGTGGGGTTTTGATTTCACCTTGTTGTTAATATTGTAAGGGGAAAAAACCGTTGGGTGCAAGAATGAGAGAGTACTATTGTAAATGTTAGTGCGGGTGGGAAAGATTTTTTCTGAATGGCAACGCAAAGCCAGCAAATAAACTGTTCAATTGGATTCTGTGGCCAGAAAGACCGTTGGGTACAAATATGGAACAGGAATATTATTCCGTGGTGCTACAAATGGGAGAAGCGAGAATGGGGAATAAGCAAAGGATGCTGACTGAAGGGATTTCCTCCGTTACGGGTACAAGGTAGCAAGTGCGTTCGTGGTTTGGTGAGGGGGAAAAAACTACCTTGCGCGTGGGAAAGGGGTTTGGTGCGTATAGTTAAATATTATTTTAGAAGGGTGTGGCAGGTGCAAAGGAGAAAAATGTTATGAGCGTAGGAAAGTGTGGGTTTGGTCCGTGCAAGAAAAATTATTTTCTACAGGTGTACAAAATTAATTGCAAGTGTGAAGGAAACTTTCTTCGCAGGAACAAAAGGGGTTTGGTTCGTGTGAATGGGATTTTGTAATGTTGTGTGTTTGTGAATGGGTTTTTTGGGTTTTTGCTCGGGAATTTTGGGATTCTTGTGGGTTTTCCTGACGATTTTTAAATGGGGACAGGGAATTTGTACGTGGGTAGGCAAGGTTTTTAGGAGTGTATGGTTAGTGTTATTGAGTGTTGGGAATAATTTATGAATTAAAATTTCTGCTATCTTAAATGTCTAGGACATGCCGGTTTGAATCTACGCTGGCGCTTGTGGGATGCTTCGTCGCTTGAGGATCAATTTCCGGAGCACACACACACGCACGCACAAGCACTAGGACAATTAAGTTGGGACTGGTTTTGGCAGAGGGCCTCACCAATTTGTGGCGTCGACGCCGTCCGTCGAAAATCCGCGTATTTATTGTAGAAGACAACAAACCAAAACGGTTATCCACAGACGCGGTCGCCTCCCAATTGATCTTAATTATCCGTTGATTCAATACACTGGCACTCGCTAAAGCGGGACTGGTTTGGCAGAGGGCTTCACCAACTTGGGGCGTCAACGCCGCCTGTAGAATATCCGTGAATTATCGTGGAAGACAATAACTCAAAAAAATACGGCAATCAACAGACGCGGACGCCTCCCACTTGCACTTGTTTGCACTCAGTCGCACACGCACGCGCCACTGAAGGTTCTTCGCGCACTAGACACTTTCACGAATGTTCTCAATTTCACTAGTCGGTAAAATTGTCGCAGAAGGCAACTTAATGTGATCCAAATTTAAAATGATCCACTTAACGCAGAAGGCGATTAGAATGCCGTTGGAAATTAGTGAGAAAAAAAAACGGGACAAAATCACTGTGCCGACGGCAGAAGAAGAGAGAACTGGATATAATTTAACAAGAGCCCGTTGGCAATTTGTCGCAGAAGGCAACTTAATTGGATCAATGAATAAATTAATAAGCAAAAAAGGCAGATTTTCACTGGATTCACAAGCTAACACTCGTGTCACAGAGAACACTTTATTAAAACAGAATTCACGCTCGTAGGGATCACAAACACAACACATAAAGCACAGTCACATCCAATCACAAAGTAATTCGGAACGCAACACCGCTTCACTGTTGTTAGCATGATCACACACACACAAGCACAATGTTCCACTTCCAAGTCGCTGATGTAACACCTGCTGTGAGCACTCCACTAATTTCTACCAGAGGCACGCCAAAGGTAGAAAAAGCTTTGTAGAACTCCAATA
>NW_026045160.1:150000-172500 GCF_943734845.2 Anopheles funestus
GGTTAGTGCCGTTCTACGGGCCTATCACCCTCTCTGGGTAGATGAGCCACCTTCAAGTTGAACTTGAACTGTTTGCACCGTGCATAGTAGATAATGGTCGTTCCAGTACACGGAATCGGACAGGTGCAGTTACACACCGTCCCTACGTGCTGAGCTTCTCCCGTTTCGCTCGCAGCTACTCAGGGAATCCCGGTTGGTTTCTTCTCCTCCCCTTATTAATATGCTTAAATTCTGGGGGTTGTCTCACATCACTTGAGGCCTACAACAAAATCAGTCACATTCCATTCGTTTCGAACCCGGGGCATAGCGAACCGATATATACGCAACAACACTTCACACACACACACACACACGGATTGGGCAATTTACGGTCATTTTTGAATCAACGATGGCCCCCCCGAGCACGTTGTCCGAATATCACTCCAATAAGGACAACGAGTTCCGCTCGGCATCGTTTTGATTCGATCTCTCAACAACAACTCCCGGTCGACTTGGTCGACTTGGACCCACGATGTCTCCCCCCGAGCATGTCGAGCCAACTGCACCACTATTGTATTGGACAACATGTTCCCCTCGGGCATCGATGGGTTAATCATGCACCACTATTATAAAACCCTTTGACGTTTTCCCCCAAGCACGTTGATCCAGTATTACGACGGATACGGTCAACGAAATCTTGGACATCAAAGAGGTTTTCGATTGAATTTCCCCATGTTTCACAACGTACTCTTAGCGGTATCCTACGATACGTCTCACTCTATTTGTGTGTGTGCGCGTTTACGTGCGTGCGATTTATGCGGTTCACCCCTTTACTTTCAGCGCCCTGCGGTCCCAACAAAGGTCCCGAGCACGCCATTATGCACAGTGTGGAAGCGTGTTTCCCCCACGACACTAGACGGGCTGCTCGCCATAGTGTTCTATTGTGGCACGCTCCACCCTGAAGTTTGGTTTGTTGTATATCAAGGAATTGATAGGCACTCAAGAATGTGTGCATCGGCCGGGTTTAATCGTCCGACGCGCAATATGCGTTCAACTTATCGGTGTTCATGTGTCCTGCAGTTCACATTGTGACGCGCATTTAGCTGCGGTCTTCATCGATCCATGAGCCGAGTGATCCCCTGCCTAGGGTTTTATAGTAAGGTTCCCAATGTAACACAATCCCGGTGGTACGTCCAAAGACTAACTTTCTGACTAAGTTGTCTTTATTACCCAATAGTCCCAGGCCTTGTGACTTGTGGCTCATGTCTACGCCCATGGCCACCATTCGCTAAGATAGTTTTGAAGTCACTTTGAAGGCCCAGGAACAACTCTCTTAGCACATCGGTTAACCTGGCGCCGCAGTCAACTCATGTGCTTGGATCGGATCGAGCTATTGAGTATTGGGCCTGCATACTCGCTCATCCGTATCCTTTGCGTACCGCCCCATGGCCCTTGTATGTCTGCACCACAGTTCCTGTTCGTTCCGTGCCTATGGCCGGATACGTATTGCACATCGGTATACCTGTCGCTACTCAGGCAACTCGTGTGCGTGGATTGGATCGAGAACATGGTGTGTGCCCCATGTTATAATTGATAGTCCATATCCACTTTATAGGTTAAAGTCATAAGTTGTGATTGCACAACCATTCTTCATAAGAGTTTAATCACTCTTCAACTAACTTTCGTTCTGGTGTCTTGGTATCAAATCGCGTAAGACACAAGATTCTACTGGCCAAATAGAATCTAGCACATTGGTTAACCTGGCGCCGCAGTCAACTCATGTGCTTGGATCGGATCGAGCTATTGAGTATTGGGCCTGCATACTCGCTCATCCGTATCCTTTGCGTACCGCCCCATGGCCCCGTCCTTAGAGTTAATGACTAATAGGCTTAACTCTTGTTTGTCTGCACCACAGTTCCCGTTCGTTCCGTGCCGTAGCCGGATACGTATTGCACACTAGTAGACACCGTAATCTGACGTATCTAACACACCACTATTGTAACTCGTCGTCGAAGGACCTTTCAAGTGCCTGATGGCCAGGGGAGCTCTTACACGGCACGGATACACAGTGATGCTCGCCCATCAAAGTGTACAACGATCGAGTTTGCTTAAGTGTCTGGGTACCTACACACCAGACACAATGCAATGGCCACGGATCCACACAAGGCACATCACATGCAGAAAGCTTCACCAGATTATGACACATACCACACTCTTGTAACTCGTCGTCGAAGGGGCGTTCAAAGTGCCTTACGGCTAGGGGAGATCTAGCACGGCACGGAGACACAGTGATGGTTGCCCATCAAAGTGTACAACGATCGAGTTTGCTTTCCGCGCAAGCGTTCTAAGTGTCTGGGTACCTACACACCAGACACAATGCAATGGCCACGGATCCACACAAGGCACATCACATGCAGAAAGCTTCACCAGATTCTGACACATACCACACTCTTGTAACTCGTCGTCGAAGGGGCGTTCAAAGTGCCTTACGGCTAGGGGGGATCTAGCACGGCACGGAGACACAGTGATGGTCACCCATCAAAGTGTACAACGAACGAGTTGGCTTTCAACAAATTCTGACACATAGCAAGCGAGCGACCGAGCTACACCGAAGGCAGCCCATGGTTGGTCACTCGCGGACGATCATCAGTAATGATCCTTCCGCAGGTTCACCTACGGAAACCTTGTTACGACTTTTACTTCCTCTAAATCATCAAGTTCGGTCAACTTCAGCCATGCCAGCTGCAGCTCACGAAGGAACCGCGGAAGGTAAGCCTCCAGAAACCTCACTAAATAATCCATCGGTAGTAGCGACGGGCGGTGTGTACAAAGGGCAGGGACGTAATCAGCACTAGCTAATGACTAGTGCTTACTAGAAATTCCAGGTTCATGGGGACCGTTGCAGTCCCCAATCCCGACTAGATGGGCATTTTAGTGATTTCCCGTTCCTCTCGGAATGGGGGCGCCTATTGGCGAGAACACGCTGCGACCCACATTGTAGCACGCGTGCAGCCCAGAACATCTAAGGGCATCACGGACCTGTTATCGCTCATTCTCAGCTTGCTAAACACAAGTTGTCCCGCTAAGCAGGGCAAACGTAGCCGACGACCGCCCGTGAAGGCGCCGCCCGGCTGTAACGTCAGGTGCGCCCGGAGGCGCACTGCTGACAGCGTTCTAGTTAGCATGTTTGAGTCACGTTCGTTATCGGAATTAACCAGACAAATCATTCCACGAACTAAGAACGGCCATGCACCACTACCCTTAAATTTGAGAAAGAGCTATCAATCTGTCTTACCTCGATAAGTTTGGACCTGGTAAATTTTCCCGTGTTGAGTCAAATTAAGCCGCAAGCTCCACTTCTTGTGGTGCCCTTCCGTCAATTCCTTTAAGTTTCAACTTTGCAACCATACTTCCCCCGGAACCCGATTTTGGTTTCCCGGAAGCGACTGAGAGCACCGAATAGGGGTAGCGTCTCCCAATTGCTAATTGGCATCGTTTACGGTTAGAACTAGGGCGGTATCTAATCGCCTTCGATCCTCTAACTTTCGTTCTTGATTAAAGAAAGCATCCATGGCAAACGCTTTCGCTTCAGTTGGTCCTACGACGGTCTACGAATTTCACCTCTCGCGCCGTAATACCAATGCCCCCAACTACTTCTGTTAATCATTACCTCTAGGTTTCTGACAAACCAACGAAATCGTATAAACCGAGGTCATATTCCATTATTCCATGCAAGATTATTCTCGGCCAACGCCAACCCCACGGGGGGGCCGGACGCTTTGTCTTAGCCTGCTTTGAGCACTCTAATTTGTTCAAGGTAAATGTGAGTATCTTGAGCACCATGAGGAGCCCGTGCCGGAGTTAACCGGTAGCACGGTACTCGTTCACAGAGTAACGCCCAAGTACACCATTGTGAGTCGCAGCCGTGAGCGCGCGCACGAACGGCCCCGGCGTGTAACCGGGCGCCCGTGGCGGTCACGTGTCTGGACGGGCAATCAACTTCGAACGTTTTAACCGCAACAACTTTAATATACGCTAGTGGAGCTGGAATTACCGCGGCTGCTGGCACCAGACTTGCCCTCCACTTGATCCTTGTTGAAGGATTTATACTCAACTCATTCCAATTATGGACCATCGTTAGAGAGGTCCATATTGTTATTTCTCGTCACTACCTCCCCGTACTGGGATTGGGTAATTTACGCGCCTGCTGCCTTCCTTGGATGTGGTAGCCATTTCTCAGGCTCCCTCTCCGGAATCGAACCCTGATTCCCCGTTACCCGTCGCAACCATGGTAGTCCTCTACACTACCATCAATAGTTGATAGGGCAGACATTTGAAAGATCTGTCGTCAGTCGACAAGCGACCATACGATCTGCGTCCTTATCCAGACTTCAACTCAAGCCGCCCGGAGGCGATTGGTTTAACTAATAAGTGCACCAGTTCAGCTACCCGCGAGGGCAACAGTCCCGGCATGTTGCATGTATTAGCTCTGGATTTTCCACAGTTATCCAAGTAACTAGTGGTAGGATGATCTTGTGAATTATAGCTGTTATACTGAGCCTTATGCGGTTTCACATTCATTTATGTTTGTACTTAGACATGCATGGCTTAACCTTTGAGACAAGCGTATATTACTGGTAGGATCAACCAGAATTCGTTCCACTACAGACACACACTCGCTTAGTGGGAAATAAATTTCCACACAACTCTCTCTCTCTAGAACCATATGGAATGGCTCTTTGGTGTTGGGTAAGGCACCAATTTGTTGGGGTGTAACGGTCACCACCAACTTTAAGTTTGTTAGGGCACAACGGAAACCACTAACTAAACTTTAGGAAACTAAATTTCCTCACACATTATCTCTCACCATATTAGCACTAGGTGCTATCCACGATTGTACAACGTTTCAACTCTTGAATCGACCGTAGGGCCGCGGAATTGCTTCCGGGCCCCTATTCTCGCTATTAATTGTTCATCTCTTTCAATACATCGAGTTCGTTCCATTGGGTAGTTCGCATGGCGAACGTTTTGATGCAGCCCCCTGGGGGACCACGGCACTTTACACCGGGTATGGTGTATGCGCAACCTACAGATAACAATAAACCCCTTATGCGTGTGTAAACCGATGTTGGGCTGCTCAACATCTTTCATGGTTACATCACTTGCACCAGAACCCACGGTGCCGATTTGGTAATATGTTGTACATTTACTCTCAAGATGTACGCTTCGGCCCCTTATTCAGGGGCTCAAGCTATTACCAGCAAGAACAATCCTCATCCAGACTTGAACTCGAAACACCCGCAGGCGAACGGTTTAACTAATAAGTGCACCAGTCTTGAATCCATGCGTCGGTGGAAACAATGCCGGCGTGTTGCATGTATTAGCTCTGAACTTAGCGAGTGATTGCCTTGCAGCTGTCATACTGAGCGTAGAGCGTGATTATCGCTCACTTGAACCATGTTGAATGGCTCTTTGGTGTAGGGTAAGGCACCAATTTGTTGGGGCGTAACGGTCACCACCAACTTAAGACTTGCTTATAGGTATTTCAACGTTTTCAACTCTTAAATCGACCGTGTTTCATTATCATCTCTTCTTCTTATTAAATGCATAGAGTTCGTTCCATTGGGTAGTTCGCGTGGCGAACGGTTTGATGCAGCCCCCCGGGGGGGACCACGGCACTTTACACCGGGCATGGTGTATGCGCAACCTACAGATCACCAATATATTTGTGATCGATAATGCACACTTCTTACACGACTGACCAGTCGACAGCGCTGCCTTCCTATTATGCGTGTGTAAACCGATGTTGGGCTGCTCAACATCTTTCACGGTTACATCACTTGCACCCGAACCCATGGTGCCGATTTGGTAATATGTTGTACATGGTCTCAAGATGTACGCTTCGACCCCTTATTCAGGGGCTCAAGCTATTACCAGCAAGATCAATCCTCATCCAGACTTGAACTCGAAACACCCGGAGGCGAACGGTTTAACTAATAAGTGCACCAGTCTTGAATCCATGCGTCGGTGGAAACAATGCCGGCATGTTGCATGTATTAGCTCTGAACATAGCGAGTGATTGCCTTGTAGCTGTCGAACTGAGCGTAGAATGTGATTATCGCTCACTTGAAAGGGTCAAGCCCTTTCGAGTCGTCCGGTTTTTACGCCAGACGACTCGGTTCACCATCTTTCGGGAAGGGACCGTCTCGGTCGCAAGCTGCTCCGGTCCCTAAACAACCTGCGACAAATGATAGGAAATGCCGACATCAACACGTGTTCAGTTTGGTTTATCGCTCATAGGTCTTTTTGACCATCGATCCCTGATTATAACTCTCAATTAAACAGTCAGGAGAGTAAGGCATGCCCATCGATATCTCATCGACAGGCGATACCGCAAGAACGGCCAACGACACATCAGGTGATCGATTATTGCTACGACTTTTGCTTAATCGTTTCCACTCCTTAGAGAAAGAAACCCCCGGGGACCGTCTCGGTCGCAAGCTGCTCCGGTCCCTAAACAACCTGCGACAAATGATAGGAAATGCCGACATCAATACGTGTTCAGTTTGGTTTATCGCTCATTGGTCTGTTTGACCATCGATCCCTGATTAAACTCTCAGTAATCCAGTCGGGAGAGTAAGGCATGCCCATCGATATCTCATCGACAGGCGATACCGCTTGAACGGCCAACGACACATCAGAGGATCGTATCTTGCTACAACTTTTGCTTAATCGTTTCTTCTCCTTGGAGAAAGAAACCCCCGGGGACCGTCTCGGCCGCAAGCTGCTCCGGTCCCTAAACAACCTGCGGCATCAAATGATAGGAAAAGCCGACATCAATACGTGTTCAGTTTGGTTTATCGCTCATTGGTCTTGTTTGACCATCGATCCCTGATTAATACTCTCAATTAGAAGGTCGGTAGAGTAAGGCATGCCCATCGATATCTCATCGACAGGCGATACCGCATGAACGGCCAACGACACATCAGAGGATCGTATCTTGCTACAACTCTTGCTTAATAGTTTCCACTCCTTGGAGAAGAAACCCCCGGGGACCGTCTCGGCCGCAAGTTGCTCCGGTCCCTAAACAACCTGCGGCATCAAATGATAGGAAAAGCCGACATCAATACGTGTTCAGTTTGGTTTATCGCTCATAGGTCTGTTTGACCATCGATCCTAGAATTCAACTTTCGAGTAAGGCATGCCCGTCGATATCTCATCGATAGGCGATACCGGTAGAACGGCCAACGACACACATCTAGGATCGCATTTACTCTTCCTTGGATGGATAACCAATACCCTAGGACCGTTTCATCGCGAGCTGCTCCGGTCCTCAAACAACTCGCGAACCACCGATAGGATGATATTAGGAATGGCCGACTTTCATCCTTTAACTCTCAGTTCTGCTTACCAAAACATAGGTACTTGGACCTTAAAGACCACTATATGTTCCCCGATCGGGGGCAATCGGAACGTCTATCCATCATCAACATCGTTTCACTCATTCCGAACCACCAAATTGGACAGACAGTACCATATTCACCAACCGATTGCTTCAACTTCGCAAACTGTATGGTAAGTTCTACTAATTTCACATCTTACCATCGACTAATAGTGCATAAATCCACTTGGAAATCACTTTTCCTTGGTCCTCGGACCTTCTACGACAACGTCCAACAAATATCCGAAGTCGTTTCCCAACTTAGACCAAGCATTTCGTATCTTTACTTCTAATCGATTTTTTCTCTCATAATTGACGATCAAAATCTAAAAACCACATTTTGAGCCAGAAGCAGTCGTCCGATCGTCCTGGGGGTAGTCTCAATCGATTTAGAAGGGCCCAATTCATAAAGATACGTACTCAGTCAAATTCATGCTTCTGGCTCACCTACCCCCTATATAGAAAACGAAAGCGTACAGGCGTGGAAAACGTGCCATTTTTCTCCATCACGGACTTTTTTTTTCTCGTTGCACCGACTCTAGTAAAAAAGTGAAATTTTTTACTAGTTACCAACTTTTGCAAATTATCATCGGATATCACTTTTCATGGTCTATAGTAAGTTCTTATCACGTTTTAGTAGTTTTTGAAAAAAAATTTTTTTTGAACTTTTCAAAATTTTTCAAAACAAAGTTTTTGTAGGCGGTTTTGTGTATGGAGGGTTACTAGTCTCGGGGTCACTGTTTGACCAAAAAACCACTATATATCATTCGAAAGGTAATTTCAAGGGCTACAAAAAATTGTTCTACGGCACCCCCCTCCGACGTCTAGTATTCGAGTTATTGGCCAAAAACCATCACTTGAGCGATTTTTCGTTCAGGGTACCCGACTCTAGTAAAAAAGTGAAATTTTTCTCGATTGACCAAGTGTTGCAAATGACCATCGGATTTCACTTTTTATGGTCTATAGTGAGTTCTGATCACGATTTGGTACTTTTTGAAAAAATTTTTTTGACGCACTTTTCAAAATTTTGCAAAACCAAAACTTTTTAGGCGGTTTTGTGTATGGAGGGTTACTAGTCTCGGGGTCACTGTTTGACCAAAAAACCACTATATATCATTCGAAAGGTAATTTCAAGGGCTACAAAAAATTGTTCTACGGCACCCCCCTCCGACGTCTAGTATTCGAGTTATTGGCCAAAAACCGCAACTATAGCGGTTTTTCGTACAGGGTACCCGACTCTAGTAAAATGATGCGATTTTTACTAGTCTAGGAACTTTTTGGTCAAAAAATCAAGTATATGTCATTCGATAGATAATTTCAAGGGCTACCAAAAATTGTTCCACGACACCCCCCTGCGACGTCTAGTATTCGAGTTATTAGCCAAAAACCGCAATTATAGCGGTTTTTCGTCCAGGGTACCCGACTCTAGTAAAATGATGCGATTTTTACTAGTCTAGGGAACTTTTTGGCCAAAAATCAAGTATATGTCATTCGATAGATAATTTCAAGGGCTACCAAAAATTGTTCCATGACACCCCCCTGCGACGTCTAGTATTCGAGTTATGGGCCAAAAACCATTCATACTTGAGCATTTTGCTCATTTTGCCTGTACGGGTACCGGGGACTAGTAAAATCAGGCCAATTTTACTAGAGTAGGGGTCCTTTTTGGTCAAAAAAACAACTTTTGCTCGTTCGATAGGGAATCGATAGGGCAACAAAAAATCGTTCTACGACCCCCCCTTCCGATGTCTAGTATTCGAGTTATGGGCCAAAAACAGTTTATAGCTAATTTTTCACTCGATTTTTCACCAAGTATCGCACATTACTCCGGTTCTATACATTGGATCGTCAATCTTTAAGATTTTATGGGTAGTTCCAACTGTTTGCTACATTTCATCCATACATCACCAACCGATTCAATGTCTGTGCTAGAAGTTATTAGAGGAATAAAAAAATTTACCCTTGGCTTTGGACCGTACAATTTTACCCATTTTTGGACCATATTTGCCCCATAGCTCCGCCGGTATCCAAGATATGGCCACACTTTCTTCTGGCCATGGGTAGATGGCACTTGTGGCTAGATTTCTTCCATGCACCACTAATCGCTACCATGTCTGTGGCCGGAGCTATTCACGAAAGCGCCTCGCGCACTTGGTCGGATTTTTGGTCCAACTTGCACCATTTTTGGCCCATATTTGCCCCATAGCTCCGCCGGTATCCAAGATATGGCCACACTTTCTTCTGGCCATGGGTAGATGGCACTTGTGGCTAGATTTCTTCCATGCACCACTAATCGCTACCATGTCTGTGGCCGGAGCTATTCGACGAACAACCATCGCATTTACCTAGGTACTTTTTCGGATTTTTGGTCCAACTTGCACCATTTTTGGCCCATATTTGCCCCATAGCTCCGCCGGTATCCAAGATATGGCCACACTTTCTTCTGGCCATGGGTAGATGGCACTTGTGGCTAGATTTCTTCCATGCACCACTAATCGCTACCATGTCTGTGGCCGGAGCTATTCACGAAAGCGCCTCGCGCACTTGGTCGGATTTTTGGTCCAACTTGCACCATTTTTGGCCCATATTTGCCCCATAGCTCCGCCGGTATCCAAGATATGGCCACACTTTCTTCTGGCCATGGGTAGATGGCACTTGTGGCTAGATTTCTTCCATGCACCACTAATCGCTACCATGTCTGTGGCCGGAGCTATTCACGAAAGCGCCTTGCGCACTTGGTCGGATTTTTGGTCCACCTGGCACCATTTTTGGCCCATATTTGTCCCATAGCTCCGCCGGTATCCAAGATAGCGCCACACTTTCTTCTGGCCATGGGTAGATGGCACTTGTGGCTAGATTTCTTCCATGCACCACTAATCGCTACCATGTCTGTGGCCGGAGCTATTCGACGAACAACCATCGCGCACTTGGTCGGATTTTTGGTCCACCTGGCACCATTTTTGGCCCGTATTTGCCCCATAGCTCCGCCGGTATCCAAGATATGGCCACACTTTCTTCTGGCCATGGGTAGATGGCACTTGTGGCTAGATTTCTTCCATGCACCACTAATCGCTACCATGTCTGTGGCCGGAGCTATTCGACGAACAACCATCGCATTTACCTAGGTACTTTTTCGGATTTTTGGTCCAACTTGCACCATTTTTGGCCCATATTTGCCCCATAGCTCCGCCGGTATCCAAGATAGCGCCACACTTTCTTCTGGCCATGGGTAGATGGCACTTGTGGCTAGATTTCTTCCATGCACCACTAATCGCTACCATGTCTGTGGCCGGAGCTATTCGACGAACAACCATCGCGCACTTGGTCGGATTTTTGGTCCACCTGGCACCATTTTTGGCCCGTATTTGCCCCATAGCTCCGCCGGTATCCAAGATATGGCCACACTTTCTTCTGGCCATGGGTAGATGGCACTTGTGGCTAGATTTCTTCCATGCACCACTAATCGCTACCATGTCTGTGGCCGGAGCTATTCGACGAACAACCATCGCGCACTTGGTCGGATTTTTGGTCCACCTGGCACCATTTTTGGCCCGTATTTGCCCCATAGCTCCGCCGGTATCCAAGATATGGCCACACTTTCTTCTGGCCATGGGTAGATGGCACTTGTGGCTAGATTTCTTCCATGCACCACTAATCGCTACCATGTCTGTGGCCGGAGCTATTCGACGAACAACCATCGCATTTACCTAGGTACTTTTTCGGATTTTTGGTCCAACTTGCACCATTTTTGGCCCGTATTTGCCCCATAGCTCCGCCGGTATCCAAGATATGGCCACACTTTCTTCTGGCCATGGGTAGATGGCACTTGTGGCTAGATTTCTTCCATGCACCACTAATCGCTACCATGTCTGTGGCCGGAGCTATTCGACGAACAACCATCGCATTTACCTAGGTACTTTTTCGGATTTTTGGTCCAACTTGCACCATTTTTGGCCCATATTTGCCCCATAGCTCCGCCGGTATCCAAGATAGCGCCACACTTTCTTCTGGCCATGGGTAGATGGCACTTGTGGCTAGATTTCTTCCATGCACCACTAATCGCTACCATGTCTGTGGCCGGAGCTATTCGACGAACAACCATCGCGCACTTGGTCGGATTTTTGGTCCACCTGGCACCATTTTTGGCCCGTATTTGCCCCATAGCTCCGCCGGTATCCAAGATATGGCCACACTTTCTTCTGGCCATGGGTAGATGGCACTTGTGGCTAGATTTCTTCCATGCACCACTAATCGCTACCATGTCTGTGGCCGGAGCTATTCGACGAACAACCATCGCGCACTTGGTCGGATTTTTGGTCCACCTGGCACCATTTTTGGCCCGTATTTGCCCCATAGCTCCGCCGGTATCCAAGATATGGCCACACTTTCTTCTGGCCATGGGTAGATGGCACTTGTGGCTAGATTTCTTCCATGCACCACTAATCGCTACCATGTCTGTGGCCGGAGCTATTCGACGAACAACCATCGCATTTACCTAGGTACTTTTTCGGATTTTTGGTCCAACTTGCACCATTTTTGGCCCGTATTTGCCCCATAGCTCCGCCGGTATCCAAGATATGGCCACACTTTCTTCTGGCCATGGGTAGATGGCACTTGTGGCTAGATTTCTTCCATGCACCACTAATCGCTACCATGTCTGTGGCCGGAGCTATTCGACGAACAACCATCGCATTTACCTAGGTACTTTTTCGGATTTTTGGTCCAACTTGCACCATTTTTGGCCCGTATTTGCCCCATAGCTCCGCCGGTATCCAAGATATGGCCACACTTTCTTCTGGCCATGGGTAGACGGCACTTGTGGCTAGATTTCTTCCATGCACCACTAATCGCTACCATGTCTGTGGCCGGAGCTATTCGACGAACAACCATCGCATTTACCTAGGTACTTTTTCGGATTTTTGGTCCAACTTGCACCATTTTTGGCCCATATTTGCCCCATAGCTCCGCCGGTATCCAAGATATGGCCACACTTTCTTCTGGCCATGGGTAGATGGCACTTGTGGCTAGATTTCTTCCATGCACCACTAATCGCTACCATGTCTGTGGCCGGAGCTATTCGACGAACAACCATCGCATTCACCTTCTCGTTGCACTTCTTCGGGAATTTGGTGCAACCAAGTTTTCACTATAACTTGGTCATTTTCCGTCCATCGGACATGCGGTTTTGGGTGTCGATACTTGACACCGCACGCTACAATATGTTCCTCCACGACCATGTGGTCCGATGCTTCCAACAGGAGCTATTCGAGGATTACCGATTTTTCACCATTAAAAATGCTCGTTTTTGCACCAACTTTTGCCTATAACTCAGGCTGTATCGATCGGATCTTCAATCTTGAAAAAGTTTTGGATAGGTGGCATCAAATGCTACATTTCGTTCTTCCACGTCAACTTTGTCCGATGTCTAGCAAAAAAGTTATTCGCGAACCAAGTCCAGAACCCATGCAATGGCTGCCCACATTGCATACATCACGGCGGTTAACTCTCGTTACTCTATACCGAGGACTTGGTACTTTTTCAGGCATTCGTTGCTACTTCTCGGTTCATGATATTCGTTTACGGTCTTCACTAGGGCATTTGGTGCTCCTTATCGGTTCATGATATTCGTTTACGGTCTTCACTAGGGCATTTGGTGCTCCTTATCGGTTCATGATATTCGTTTACGGTCTTCACTAGGGCATCTGGTAATGGGCTTCCCACTTTCTACTGATCGATCCATACTCACTTGCGTGCACCTAGCCTAGGAAGGTTTCCTATGGCTTCCCATCTTTCTACTGATCGATCCATACTCACTTGCGTGCACCTAGCCTAGGAAGGTTTCCTATGGCTTCCCATCTTTCTACTGATCGATCCATACTCACTTGCGTGCACCTAGCCTAGGAAGGTTTCCTATGGCTTCCCATCTTTCTACTGATCGATCCATACTCACTTGCGTGCACCTAGCCTAGGAAGGTTTCCTATGGCTTCCCATCTTTCTACTGATCGATCCATACTCACTTGCGTGCACCTAGCCTAGGAAGGTTTCCTTGGGCTTCCCATCTTTCTACTGATCGATCCATACTCACTTGCGTGCACCTAGCCTAGGAAGGTTTCCTTGGGCTTCCCATCTTTCTACTGATCGATCCATACTCACTTGCGTGCACCTAGCCTAGGAAGGTTTCCTATGGCTTCCCATCTTTCTACTGATCGATCCATACTCACTTGCGTGCACCTAGCCTAGGAAGGTTTCCTTGGGCTTCCCATCTTTCTACTGATCGATCCATACTCACTTGCGTGCACCTAGCCTAGGAAGGTTTCCTATGGCTTCCCATCTTTCTACTGATCGATCCATACTCACTTGCGTGCACCTAGCCTAGGAAGGTTTCCTTGGGCTTCCCATCTTTCTACTGATCGATCCATACTCACTTGCGTGCACCTAGCCTAGGAAGGTTTCCTATGGCTTCCCATCTTTCTACTGATCGATCCATACTCACTTGCGTGCACCTAGCCTAGGAAGGTTTCCTTGGGCTTCCCATCTTTCTACTGATCGATCCATACTCACTTGCGTGCACCTAGCCTAGGAAGGTTTCCTTGGGCTTCCCATCTTTCTACTGATCGATCCATACTCACTTGCGTGCACCTAGCCTAGGAAGGTTTCCTATGGCTTCCCATCTTTCTACTGATCGATCCATACTCACTTGCGTGCACCTAGCCTAGGAAGGTTTCCTTGGGCTTCCCATCTTTCTACTGATCGATCCATACTCACTTGCGTGCACCTAGCCTAGGAAGGTTTCCCTTCGGTACCGACTTCCATCTACGCACTCGATATAACCTAGGTACTTGGTACCGATGTTGGTTAACACTCAAGCATTTCTTGCATCCTGCGTGCAAGGTACCAATTTTCACTTCTTAGGTACGTTTATGGGCCCGCATTAATCCAATATCGCTCCGATGGCCTTTCGCATTATTTCATCCGATAGCCCTTGCCAAAAGCTACCAAAAGTTTCTCCACGGCCATGTGCTCCGACGCTTAGTTTAGGAAATATTCGAAAAAATTCAAAATAGGAAGCATTTTCTTATTGGAAAATCACCTTAAATCGATGGCCATTTTTTGGGCAAAAACTTTAACGTCTTCCCGACTTTGCGGGAATTGCGAATTTTAGGCACCCAGAGAAAATCTTTTACTTTAAGGGGGCGGCCGCGAAGTTGCCCAAAGTCTCGGACACAAAAATTCTCAAGTTCCCCACTCTAGTAAATCGCCCTATGAGTATCTCCTGGCCCGCGAGCTCTGCGAGCGGGCCAGCTTCGGCGATTTTTGCCTTTTCGCCTAGGCGGTTCTTCTACGAAATTGGTCCACAGCTTTTGCTCAGAAAGCTAGCATTTGTTGCAACAGTTAGGTGCTTGGTACCACATTTTGGTATCCATTTGGGCATTTGTTGCAACTACTCGGTACTTTGGCCCACATTTCGCTCTACTCGGGCCTCTATGGTGCTACTTGTCGGTACTTTTGGCCAACTTAGGCCAATTGGGTGCAACTTGTGGGTACTCTGTGGGTACTTTAGGGCATATTGTGTCTTTCGGGTGAACCTTCGCGATACTTCATGGGTAATGATGGCCACCTTAGGAACATTCAGTGCAACCTTTGGGCCTAAGGAAATTTGTCCAACTCTTTGGACTTAGAAAATTTTCTGGACTTAGAAAATTTTCTGGACTTGTAAAAATTTTCAAATGTTCAATTTGGCCCACATTTCGCTCTACTCGGGCCTCTATGGTGCTACTTGGCGGTACTTTTGGCCAACTTAGGCCAATTGGGTGCTCTTTGTGGATTCTCTATCGGTACTTTTGGCCAACTTAGGCCAATGGGGTGCTATATGTGGGTACTCTATCGGTACTTTTGGCCAACTTAGGCCAACTCAGTGCTACTTGTGGGTACTCTATCGGTACTTTTGGCCAACTTAGGCCAACTCAGTGCTTCTTGTGGGTACTCTATCGGTACTTTTGGCCAACTTAGGCCCATTCGGTGCTATTTGTGGGTACTCTATCGGTACTTTTGGCCAACTTAGGCCAACTCAGTGCTACTTGTGGGTACTCTATCGGTACTTTTGGCCAACTTAGGCCCATTCGGTGCTATTTGTGGGTACTCTATCGGTACTTTTGGCCAACTTAGGCCAATTGGGTGCTGCTTATGGGTACTCTATCGGTACTTTTGGCCAACTTAGGCCAATTGGGTGCTACTTGTGGGTGCTCTATCGGTACTTTTGGCCAACTTAGGCCAACTCAGTGCTTCTTGTGGGTACTCTATCGGTACTTTTGGCCAACTTAGGCCCATTCGGTGCTATTTGTGGGTACTCTATCGGTACTTTTGGCCAACTTAGGCCAACTCAGTGCTACTTGTGGGTACTCTATCGGTACTTTTGGCCAACTTAGGCCAATTGGGTGCTCTTTGTGGGTGCTCTATCGGTACTTTGGGACATATTATGTCCTTCGGGTGAACCTTCTCGATACCTCATGGGTACTTGTGGCCAACTTAGGAAAATTCAGTGCAACCTATGGGCCTTTGGAAATTGTTCCAACACTTTGGACTTAGAAAATTTTCTGGACTTAGAAAATTTTTTGGACTTAGAAAAATTTTCAACTTCTGTATCTTCTTCATCATGTTCCATTTTGTGGGACTTAGAAAATTTTCTGGACTTAGAAAATTTTTTGGACTTAGGAAATTTTTCAACACTTGTAAAATTTTTGTTCCTTCTTTGAAGAAGAATACTTTCCACTATTAGCTTCTTTCTCTTTTTCTTCTTAGTTGTCTTCTTATTTTCGGTCCGAGAGCGCCGACACTTGTAAAATTATCTAAGTCCGAAGACTTTTGGAATGAACCAAAAGTCAACGAACACAATACATCAACCCTATCAACATCAAGTGGCAACCCGAAGGAAGCGCAGCGGCCAGCCCATGTACAACGCGAAGTTGTAGCATGCAACCAACCAACCGCTAACCTCCAACGGCACTCAATGTATTCGTTACACATGGGCGCACCTGCACCACACTGTCGTGACCATCCAACGAGCCGTCGGTTCGGTCGTGTGTTACAAGCACCCCATCACATAGGCATAGAGTCACCACACAGTGTTCTTCAACACTCTCGTCACATGGTGCAAGTCACGGTACGCACCACCAATGTGCACTGGTTGGCCAATTCCAGCACACACGGGGCGCGCACGCGCAAGCACTAACCACCAAGCATGGGTCGCCTGAGAGGATCGATGCGAACGCATCTCTACAACTTGAAGCTCCCAGCCTGTAGTCCCGTCGTTTGCGGGCGGTCGTAGGTGTCGAAACTAGTGATATCCACAGTCGGCAAGCTCGTCCACCGGTGTTCCCAACATGTATGGTACTAACACGTGCAGCGCGAACCCGCCCTTTGCGGCCTAGTAGTAAGCGGGGATGAGACGCCAGTGTGCCAATGGACAGCACGGACGGTTCTCGGAGGGTTGTTAGGCCCGCTAGCTTACGACCACCTAATGGGTATAAGAAGCGCTATCAGCTCGGATTGGATACGACCTTAGAGGCGTTCAGGCATAATCCAGCGGACGTAGCGTCATACCATAGTCCGTTCGAACTAGTATTGAGCCAGTGGTCCGTACCTGTGGTTCCTCTCGTACTGCACAGGAATTCCGTTAAGATAGCGACAAACAATGCACACCAGTAGGGTAAAACTAACCTGTCTCACGACGGTCTAAACCCAGCTCACGTTCCCTTGAAAGGGTGAACAATCCTACGCTTGGTAAATTTTGCTTTACAATGATAGGAAGAGCCGACATCGAAGGATCAAAAAGCCACGTCGCTATGAACGCTTGGCGGCCACAAGCCAGTTATCCCTGTGTGTGCGTAGCTGTCAAGCCAGCAGTTTAGACGTGCTTTGTGTCGCTCCGTATTTTTTGCAAAAATATTGTGCAAAAGTGCTTATAAATAGCGGAACAATAGTCGAAAAGGGCGAATTGAGTGTCATTCTTAGCGAATATTGAAAAAGGAAATCGTTTTACTCCAATTTACTGCGTTAAAACTCAGTTTAAAGTGTCCCCATACACTTTGTATGGGGAACTTCAGTGGCGAATAAATATCGAAATACCGTGTTGGAACATTGGAAAAGTGGTAAAACACATGCTAGGGAGCATAATCTATCGTTTTCCAGCGACGTAAAGTGCTTTTTAAAAGAGATAAACAGTAAAAACTCGACGTGAAAGTGCGTGCAACAGCGTGGTACGGTGGCGTCAGGTGTGTCGTCGCGTGTGTTTGTGTCATCAACAACACCACGAAGCGTTTTCGAGCAGTGAGGACAACAACCCAACGTAAAAGCTCCCTTTTTATGACGACAGCGCCACCCGTGGCGGGTTCCGCAACTTCCAGCGAAGACAGCAACCACCTTCTCTTCGACGTCTGCAGCGCCACCAGTGACCGGTAGCGGTAGCGCTTAGCCGGGACACCAGCGTTACGAAGCGTTACGGTGCTATAAAACTCGATGCGAATTGCATACCTTTCCGGCGCTTAGCGGTCAGAGAGTGAGAACGCGCAGCCGGAGACCGGGAACGCTTAGCAGGAGACCGGGAACGGTTCTTTGGCTCCGAATCCTTCCCCGGGAACGCCAAAACGAGAGACTTCAACGCGTCAGCAGGCGACGAACCCGTTTTTTGGTGTTTTCTTGAATCTCTTGCGGAATTTATTAAAAATTCTTATTCTTGCGGTTTTCTCTTGCGAAATTGTTTTTAATAAAGAAAAAAGTGGGAGTTTTTTTATTCTTGCGATCCGCGGACGGGAAATCTGCCAAAGGGGCTCTAGCGACGGACGGTCGTTACCTTGGCAGATGTTGAAGGGAATATTCCCTTGTTCCGTCTGAACGATTCGTGCAGGCGGTTTTTTGTGAAAGGAGCGGAGAATGGAGGGGCGGGTGCTTCGTTCCGGGGTGCGGTCGTCGTCCACGCCTCGGAAGCGGTCCGATACCCCTTCCCCTTTACCGGAGACACCACGGCCGGCCGGACCAACGGTGGCGGTTCCGTCCGAGGCTGATAATTCCGAGGAGGAGGACGATGCGGAATTTTCCGACGCCTCTCTTCTCGAGCAGACGGTGGTGCCGCCAGTGGTAGCGGCAGGGGAGATGTCTTCAACCGTGGCTCCCCACGACGATGGCGAAGCGTCGGTGCTGGCTTTCCAGCACAAGATGCTGGAGAACTTCGCCAAACAGATCGAGTCGCTGACGGAAGAGCTGCGACTTAGCCGGGAACGTGAAGTGGCCCTGAAGTGTACGCTGGAAGCGCTTCAAGAGGGCATGCGTTCCTTGACGGCGCTTCATTCCTCGGCACAGCCTGTTGGTCAGGGCAGTGCCAGGACAAAACGCAGCCGGCAGCAGCGCAACCGTGCGAAGAAAGCTTCGCAACTGCAGCAGCAGCAGCAGCAGCAGCAGCAGCAGCAGCGGCAGCAGCAGCAGCAGCGGCAGCAGCAACAACAACAGCGGCAGCAGCAGCAGCAGCAGCAGCAGCAGCAGCGCAGCCAGCCACAGCCGCAGCGACGGACGGTCACAGTGTCGGCTAATGGCCAGCAGCAGCAGCAGCAGCAGCAACCGCAACGTCAGCAGCAGCGGCAACAGCAGCAGATGTCCTGGGCTACGGTCGTGAGCGGTCGGAAGAGCCGATCGCAACGTTCGACTCAGCAGCAGCAGCAACCGCAGCAGGTGGGCCGGCCGTACCGGCCACCTCAGATGCGCCAGCAGCAGCAGCAGAGTCAGCAGCAACAACATCAGCAGCATCGTGCCCAGTCTAAGGGGCGTCCTCCGCGTCCTGACCGCATTGCGGTGGTCCCAGGTTCGGACAAAACCTGGACAGAGATGTACGTGAAGCTGCGTACATCTCAGGAGCTGCAGGACGTCAGGGCAGACATCGGCATGGGGCGCCGGACCGTGCAAGGTCATCTGCTTGTACCGTTGCGGAAGAACGTCGATAGCGCGGAGCTGGCTCGCCGGATCCAGCTAGCGCTAGGTGAGGATGGCGAGGCACGAGTGGTGACGGAGATGGGTGAGCTTCTCATCACCAACGTCGACTCTCTGGCCAAAGAGAGTGACGTGAAGCTTGCCATTGAGGAGAAGCTGGGGTCAGCGGCTGGCATCACTCACGTCGAGCTTTGGGAGCTCCGTGATGGCACAAAGC
Organism: Anopheles funestus; assembly: GCF_943734845.2. Lineage (NCBI taxonomy): Eukaryota > Metazoa > Arthropoda > Insecta > Diptera > Culicidae > Anopheles > Anopheles funestus. Next base: position 169,615 of record NW_026045160.1, read on the forward strand.
GAGCGCGTGTTCGACTCCCACTGGCCAAGGCACGGAGTCTCATTGGTCAGAAGTTGACACTCTGCCAATGTGTCAGCGGCATCCGCGAAGTGCCGAAGAAGCCGCTCGACCGTCAGCGCTGCTTCCGTTGCCTGCTGATGGGGCACCTGGCGCGGGACTGCCGTTCTTCAACTGACCGGACGGGTCAGTGTTTGCAGTGTGGCGAGGTAGGCCACCGCGTTAGTCAGTGCACGTCGGCAGCTAAGTGCATTGTCTGCCAGGGGCCCCATCGAGTGGGCCACTCATCGTGCCGACAAGGTCAACAGTGTCGGGTGTAGTGAGGGTGATGCAGGTCAACCTGGGTGGTGGACGCACTGCTCAGGATCTGGCCCTGCAAACAGCCCGCACTAAGCGGGTCGACGTGCTGCTGCTGTCAGAGGTGTACCGACCTCCAGAGGGCAGCGGAAACTGGACGGTGGATTCGTCGGGGAGAGCAGCTGTGGTGGCGACCGGCCACCTTCCGATCCAGCGGGTCTGGCGCTGTGCCATGCCCGGGTTGGCTGCTGCGCAGATTGGAGGGGTGGTCTTCATCAGCTGTTACGCCCCTCCACGTCTCAACGCCGGCGAGTTCGAGCAACTTCTGGAGGCGGTGGAGTTGGAGGCCCAACCCCACCCTCGCATCGTCCTGGCAGGCGATTTCAACGCCTGGAATGAGGAGTGGGGTAGCCAACGTACCACCCGGCGCGGTGAAGAGCTGCTCGATACAATTCGGCAGCTTGGGCTTGTGGTCCTGAACCAAGGATCGGTCCCGACGTTCGTGGGCAACGGAGTCGCCACTCCCAGTGTCGTGGATGTGTCTTTCGCGAGCGCATCCATTGCTCGTCCAGACACTTGGGAGGTGGCAGCGAACACCACTTCGTGCCACTATACGGCGTCGGACCACCGGTACATTTTCTTCACCGTGGGGCCTCCAACTCTTGACCAGCAGCGACGACAACAGCAGCAGCACCAGCAGCAGCAGCACCAGCAGCAGCAGCACCTGCAGCAGCAGCATCGTCACCTGAACGGGAGGCAGCAGCGACAACAGCAGCAGCATCGCCAGCGGGGACAGGGGTCCTCTTCGTCGTCTACCACGTTTCGGCACGCTGGCCGTAGATGGAAGACGACGCAGTTTTCGGTGGAGGCATTCGCAGCCGCACTCCAGACGGCCGGTTTTCCGGAACGAGCCGTCAGCCAGGAGGGGATGGTCGACGCCATGCTAGATGCATGCGACGACACGATGGAGCGCGTCACCATGTCGCATCGTGACCCCCATCGAGACCTCTTCTGGTGGACTCCGGAGATCTTGCGTCTTCGGGAGGAGTGTTCGACCGTGCATGAGCGGATGCTTCGTACCACCGACCTGCAGGAGCGCAGCATTGTGGCTGCACATCATCGGTCGGCGAGGAGAGCTGTCGAGAAGGCTGTCCGGGCCAGCAAGCGAGCGCAGCTCGATGAGCTGATTCAACAGGCGGAAACCAACGAGTTTGGGGCCGGTTATCGGGTGGTCATGTCTCGTCTTCGTGGCTGCTTCGTGCCACCTGAGACTGACCGTGTCGTGTTGGAGCGGATAGCCAACGATCTGTTCCCGACACATCCGCCTGTTGACTGGCCGGACGCTGAATCATCGAGCGTCGACACCGAGGAGCGGAGTTCTTCGTTGACCCCTGTCACCGTGGGCGAGCTGTTGTCCATCGTGGGATCGATGGCAAACCGGAAAGCGCCTGGACTGGACGGTATACCCAACGCGGCGGTTAAGACGGCCATTAGGAAGTACCCGGAGGTTTTCGTCCGTTTGTACCAGGACTGCCTGGACCGGGGTGCGTTTCCAGCGCCCTGGAAGAGGCAACGACTGGTACTGCTGCCAAAGCCTGGCAAGCCTCCCGGGGAAAGCTCCTCCTACCGGCCGCTGTGCATGCTCGACGCACTCGGCAAGGTGTTGGAGCGCCTAATTCTTAACCGCCTCAACGAGTTCCTGGAGGAACCGGATGCGGAACGGCTGTCGGACGGGCAGTACGGTTTCCGGCGAGGCAGATCCACCATCAGTGCGATCCAGCGCGTTGTCGAAGCGGGCAGGACGGCCATGTCCTTTCGCCGCACCAACGCCCGAGACAAGCGCTGCCTGATGGTGGTGGCACTTGATATCCGCAACGCCTTTAACTCTGCGCCCTGGCAAGCCATCGCCAACGCGCTGAGGGACAAGGGGGTACCGTCATCGCTGCAGCAGATACTGAGGAGCTATTTCGAGGACCGGCGGCTGGTTATCGACACCAGCGAGGGCCCTGTCGAGCGGAACATCAGTGCGGGCGTTCCACAGGGTTCCATTTTGGGACCCACGCTTTGGAACGTGCTGTACGACGGGGTCCTGGGTGTCCAGTTGCCTGAGGGGGCCGAGGTTATTGGCTACGCTGATGACCTTGTCGTCTTGGTCCCTGCAACGACACCCCAAGCCGCTTCCTCGACTGCTGAACGAGCCATCGCGGTAATCATGGACTGGCTGGACCGGAACCGTCTCTCGTTGGCGCCAGAGAAGACGGAAATGACGCTCATCTCCACCCTGAAGCGTCATCCGGTCGTGAGCATCAACATCGGAGGTGTGGTCGTGCAATCCCAGCGCTCCATCCGTTATCTTGGAGTTTGGTTGCACGACCACCTGTCATGGTTGCCGCACGTTCAGCAGGCTGCAGCGAAGGCCATGAAGGTCGCGGAAGCCGTCACGCGCCTCATGCCGAACCACAGTGGACCGAAGTCGTCGCGTGCCCGACTGCTGGCGGCCGTAGCGGACTCCATCCTGCGCTACGGGGCCCCAGTTTGGTCGGAGGGGCTGCAGCTGCGCCAATGTCGTAGATTGGTGCAGCGGGTGCAGAG
>NW_026045160.1:177500-202500 GCF_943734845.2 Anopheles funestus
TAAGGACAACGAGTTCCGCTCGGCATCGTTTTGATTCGATCTCTCAACAACAACTCCCGGTCGACTTGGTCGACTTGGACCCACGATGTCTCCCCCCGAGCATGTCGAGCCAACTGCACCACTATTGTATTGGACAACATGTTCCCCTCGGGCATCGATGGGTTAATCATGCACCACTATTATAAAACCCTTTGACGTTTTCCCCCAAGCACGTTGATCCAGTATTACGACGGATACGGTCAACGAATTCTTGGACATCAAAGAGGTTTTCGATTGAATTTCCCCATGTTTCACAACGTACTCTTAGCGGTATCCTACGATACGTCTCACTCTATTTGTGTGTGTGCGCGTTTACGTGCGTGCGATTTATGCGGTTCACCCCTTTACTTTCAGCGCCCTGCGGTCCCAACAAAGGTCCCGAGCACGCCATTATGCACAGTGTGGAAGCGTGTTTCCCCCACGACACTAGACGGGCTGCTCGCCATAGTGTTCTATTGTGGCACGCTCCACCCTGAAGTTTGGTTTGTTGTATATCAAGGAATTGATAGGCACTCAAGAATGTGTGCATCGGCCGGGTTTAATCGTCCGACGCGCAATATGCGTTCAACTTATCGGTGTTCATGTGTCCTGCAGTTCACATTGTGACGCGCATTTAGCTGCGGTCTTCATCGATCCATGAGCCGAGTGATCCCCTGCCTAGGGTTTTATAGTAAGGTTCCCAATGTAACACAATCCCGGTGGTACGTCCAAAGACTAACTTTCTGACTAAGTTGTCTTTATTACCCAATAGTCCCAGGCCTTGTGACTTGTGGCTCATGTCTACGCCCATGGCCACCATTCGCTAAGATAGTTTTGAAGTCACTTTGAAGGCCCAGGAACAACTCTCTTAGCACATCGGTTAACCTGGCGCCGCAGTCAACTCATGTGCTTGGATCGGATCGAGCTATTGAGTATTGGGCCTGCATACTCGCTCATCCGTATCCTTTGCGTACCGCCCCATGGCCCTTGTATGTCTGCACCACAGTTCCTGTTCGTTCCGTGCCTATGGCCGGATACGTATTGCACATCGGTATACCTGTCGCTACTCAGGCAACTCGTGTGCGTGGATTGGATCGAGAACATGGTGTGTGCCCCATGTTATAATTGATAGTCCATATCCACTTTATAGGTTAAAGTCATAAGTTGTGATTGCACAACCATTCTTCATAAGAGTTTAATCACTCTTCAACTAACTTTCGTTCTGGTGTCTTGGTATCAAATCGCGTAAGACACAAGATTCTACTGGCCAAATAGAATCTAGCACATTGGTTAACCTGGCGCCGCAGTCAACTCATGTGCTTGGATCGGATCGAGCTATTGAGTATTGGGCCTGCATACTCGCTCATCCGTATCCTTTGCGTACCGCCCCATGGCCCCGTCCTTAGAGTTAATGACTAGTAGGCTTAACTCTTTGTATGTCTGCACCACAGTTCCCGTTCGTTCCGTGCCGTGGCCGGATACGTATTGCACATCGGTATACCTGTCGCTACTCAGGCAACTCGTGTGCGTGGATTGGATCGAGCTCATGGGGTGTGTAGAGATTCCATGTTATAATTGCAAGTCCATATCCACTTTATAGGTTAAAGTCATAAGTTGTGATTGCACAACCATACTTCATAAGAGTTTAATAACTCTTCAACTAACTTTCGTTCTGGTGTCTTGGTATCAAATCGCTTAAGACACAAGATTCTACTGGCCAAATAGAATCTAGCACATTGGTTAACCTGGCGCCGCAGTCAACTCATGTGCTTGGATCGGATCGAGCTATTGAGTATTGGGCCTGCATACTCGCTCATCCGTATCCTTTGTGTACCGCCCCATGGCCCCGTCCTTAGAGTTAATGACTAATAGGCTTAACTCTTGTTTGTCTGCACCACAGTTCCCGTTCGTTCCGTGCCGTAGCCGGATACGTATTGCACACTAGTAGACACCGTAATCTGACGTATCTAACACACCACTATTGTAACTCGTCGTCGAAGGACCTTTCAAGTGCCTGATGGCCAGGGGAGCTCTTACACGGCACGGAGACACAGTGATGCTCGCCCATCACAGTGTACAACGATCGAGTTTGCTTAAGTGTCTGGGTACCTACACACCAGACACAATGCAATGGCCACGGATCCACACAAGGCACATCACATGCAGAAAGCTTCACCAGATTATGACACATACCACACTCTTGTAACTCGTCGTCGAAGGGGCGTTCAAAGTGCCTTACGGCTAGGGGAGATCTAGCACGGCACGGAGACACAGTGATGGTTGCCCATCAAAGTGTACAACGATCGAGTTTGCTTTCCGCGCAAGCGTTCTAAGTGTCTGGGTACCTACACACCAGACACAATGCAATGGCCACGGATCCACACAAGGCACATCACATGCAGAAAGCTTCACCAGATTCTGACACATACCACACTCTTGTAACTCGTCGTCGAAGGGGCGTTCAAAGTGCCTTACGGCTAGGGGGGATCTAGCACGGCACGGAGACACAGTGATGGTCACCCATCAAAGTGTACAACGATCGAGTTTGCTTTCCGCGCAAGCGTTCTAAGTGTCTGGGTATCTAAGCACCAGACACAATGCAATGGCCACGGATCCACACAAGGCACATCACATGCAGAAAGCTTCACCAGATTCTGACACATACCACACACATGCAACTCGTCGTCGAAGGGGCGTTCAAGTGCCTTACGGCTAGGGGAGATCTAGCTCGGCACGGGGACACAGTGATGGTCACCCATCAAAGTGTACAACGAACGAGTTGGCTTTCAACAAATTCTGACACATAGCAAGCGAGCGACCGAGCTACACCGAAGGCAGCCCATGGTTGGTCACTCGCGGACGATCATCAGTAATGATCCTTCCGCAGGTTCACCTACGGAAACCTTGTTACGACTTTTACTTCCTCTAAATCATCAAGTTCGGTCAACTTCAGCCATGCCAGCTGCAGCTCACGAAGGAACCGCGGAAGGTAAGCCTCCAGAAACCTCACTAAATAATCCATCGGTAGTAGCGACGGGCGGTGTGTACAAAGGGCAGGGACGTAATCAGCACTAGCTAATGACTAGTGCTTACTAGAAATTCCAGGTTCATGGGTACCGTTGCAGTCCCCAATCCCGACTAGATGGGCATTTTAGTGATTTCCCGTTCCTCTCGGAATGGGGGCGCCTATTGGCGAGAACACGCTGCGACCCACATTGTAGCACGCGTGCAGCCCAGAACATCTAAGGGCATCACGGACCTGTTATCGCTCATTCTCAGCTTGCTAAACACAAGTTGTCCCGCTAAGCAGGGCAAACGTAGCCGACGACCGCCCGTGAAGGCGCCGCCCGGCTGTAACGTCAGGTGCGCCCGGAGGCGCACTGCTGACAGCGTTCTAGTTAGCATGTTTGAGTCACGTTCGTTATCGGAATTAACCAGACAAATCATTCCACGAACTAAGAACGGCCATGCACCACTACCCTTAAATTTGAGAAAGAGCTATCAATCTGTCTTACCTCGATAAGTTTGGACCTGGTAAATTTTCCCGTGTTGAGTCAAATTAAGCCGCAAGCTCCACTTCTTGTGGTGCCCTTCCGTCAATTCCTTTAAGTTTCAACTTTGCAACCATACTTCCCCCGGAACCCGATTTTGGTTTCCCGGAAGCGACTGAGAGCACCGAATAGGGGTAGCGTCTCCCAATTGCTAATTGGCATCGTTTACGGTTAGAACTAGGGCGGTATCTAATCGCCTTCGATCCTCTAACTTTCGTTCTTGATTAAAGAAAGCATCCATGGCAAACGCTTTCGCTTCAGTTGGTCCTACGACGGTCTTCGAATTTCACCTCTCGCGCCGTAATACCAATGCCCCCAACTACTTCTGTTAATCATTACCTCTAGGTTTCTGACAAACCAACGAAATCGTATAAACCGAGGTCATATTCCATTATTCCATGCAAGATTATTCTCGGCCAACGCCAACCCCACGGGGGGGCCGGACGCTTTGTCTTAGCCTGCTTTGAGCACTCTAATTTGTTCAAGGTAAATGTGAGTATCTTGAGCACCATGAGGAGCCCGTGCCGGAGTTAACCGGTAGCACGGTACTCGTTCACAGAGTAACGCCCAAGTACACCATTGTGAGTCGCAGCCGTGAGCGCGCGCACGAACGGCCCCGGCGTGTAACCGGGCGCCCGTGGCGGTCACGTGTCTGGACGGGCAATCAACTTCGAACGTTTTAACCGCAACAACTTTAATATACGCTAGTGGAGCTGGAATTACCGCGGCTGCTGGCACCAGACTTGCCCTCCACTTGATCCTTGTTGAAGGATTTATACTCAACTCATTCCAATTATGGACCATCGTTAGAGAGGTCCATATTGTTATTTCTCGTCACTACCTCCCCGTACTGGGATTGGGTAATTTACGCGCCTGCTGCCTTCCTTGGATGTGGTAGCCATTTCTCAGGCTCCCTCTCCGGAATCGAACCCTGATTCCCCGTTACCCGTCGCAACCATGGTAGTCCTCTACACTACCATCAATAGTTGATAGGGCAGACATTTGAAAGATCTGTCGTCAGTCGACAAGCGACCATACGATCTGCGTCCTTATCCAGACTTCAACTCAAGCCGCCCGGAGGCGATTGGTTTAACTAATAAGTGCACCAGTTCAGCTACCCGCGAGGGCAACAGTCCCGGCATGTTGCATGTATTAGCTCTGGATTTTCCACAGTTATCCAAGTAACTAGTGGTAGGATGATCTTGTGAATTATAGCTGTTATACTGAGCCTTATGCGGTTTCACATTCATTTATGTTTGTACTTAGACATGCATGGCTTAACCTTTGAGACAAGCGTATATTACTGGTAGGATCAACCAGAATTCGTTCCACTACAGACACACACTCGCTTAGTGGGAAATAAATTTCCACACAACTCTCTCTCTCTAGAACCATATGGAATGGCTCTTTGGTGTTGGGTAAGGCACCAATTTGTTGGGGTGTAACGGTCACCACCAACTTTAAGTTTGTTAGGGCACAACGGAAACCACTAACTAAACTTTAGGAAACTAAATTTCCTCACACATTATCTCTCACCATATTAGCACTAGGTGCTATCCACGATTGTACAACGTTTCAACTCTTGAATCGACCGTAGGGCCGCGGAATTGCTTCCGGGCCCCTATTCTCGCTATTAATTGTTCATCTCTTTCAATACATCGAGTTCGTTCCATTGGGTAGTTCGCATGGCGAACGTTTTGATGCAGCCCCCTGGGGGACCACGGCACTTTACACCGGGTATGGTGTATGCGCAACCTACAGATAACAATAAACCCCTTATGCGTGTGTAAACCGATGTTGGGCTGCTCAACATCTTTCATGGTTACATCACTTGCACCAGAACCCACGGTGCCGATTTGGTAATATGTTGTACATTTACTCTCAAGATGTACGCTTCGGCCCCTTATTCAGGGGCTCAAGCTATTACCAGCAAGATCAATCCTCATCCAGACTTGAACTCGAAACACCCGCAGGCGAACGGTTTAACTAATAAGTGCACCAGTCTTGAATCCATGCGTCGGTGGAAACAATGCCGGCGTGTTGCATGTATTAGCTCTGAACTTAGCGAGTGATTGCCTTGCAGCTGTCATACTGAGCGTAGAGCGTGATTATCGCTCACTTGAACCATGTTGAATGGCTCTTTGGTGTAGGGTAAGGCACCAATTTGTTGGGGCGTAACGGTCACCACCAACTTAAGACTTGCTTATAGGCATTTCAACGTTTTCAACTCTTAAATCGACCGTGTTTCATTATCATCTCTTCTTCTTATTAAATGCATCGAGTTCGTTCCATTGGGTAGTTCGCGTGGCGAACGGTTTGATGCAGCCCCCCGGGGGGGACCACGGCACTTTACACCGGGCATGGTGTATGCGCAACCTACAGATCACCAATATATTTGTGATCGATAATGCACACTTCTTACACGACTGACCAGTCGACAGCGCTGCCTTCCTATTATGCGTGTGTAAACCGATGTTGGGCTGCTCAACATCTTTCACGGTTACATCACTTGCACCCGAACCCATGGTGCCGATTTGGTAATATGTTGTACATGGTCTCAAGATGTACGCTTCGACCCCTTATTCAGGGGCTCAAGCTATTACCAGCAAGATCAATCCTCATCCAGACTTGAACTCGAAACACCCGGAGGCGAACGGTTTAACTAATAAGTGCACCAGTCTTGAATCCATGCGTCGGTGGAAACAATGCCGGCATGTTGCATGTATTAGCTCTGAACATAGCGAGTGATTGCCTTGTAGCTGTCGAACTGAGCGTAGAATGTGATTATCGCTCACTTGAAAGGGTCAAGCCCTTTCGAGTCGTCCGGTTTTTACGCCAGACGACTCGGTTCACCATCTTTCGGGATACAAGTTGACTAAGTGGTACCACTACACTTATCAACTTTCGATTTGGTAATCCTCATCCAGCTTCCTTTCTGGAGGTCCCGAGGATTACCAATTGGGCTGTCATACTGAGCTCATATATTGGAGATCGATAATGCACACTTCTTACACGACTGACCAGTCGACAGCGCTGCCTTCCTATTATGCGTGTGTAAACCGATGTTGGGCTGCTCAACATCTTTCACGGTTACATCACTTGCACCAGAACCCACGGTGCCGATTTGGTAATATGTTGTACATTTACTCAAGATGTACGCTTCGGCCCCTTATTCAGGGGCTCAAGCTATTACCAGCAAGAACAATCCTCATCCAGACTTGAACTCGAAACACCCGGAGGCGAACGGTTTAACTAATAAGTGCACCAGTCTTGAATCCATGCGTCGGTGGAAACAATGCCGGCATGTTGCATGTATTAGCTCTGAACTTAGCGAGTGATTGCCTTGCAGCTGTCGAACTGAGCGTAGAATGTGATTATCGCTCACTTGAACCATGTTGAATGGCTCTTTGGTGTAGGGTAAGGCACCAATTTGTTGGGGCGTAACGGTCACCACCAACTTAAGACTTGCTTATAGGTATTTCAACGTTTTCAACTCTTTAATCGACCGTGTTTCATTATCATCTCTTCTTCTTATTAAATGCATCGAGTTCGTTCCATTGGGTAGTTCGCGTGGCGAACGGTTTGATGCAGCCCCCCGGGGGGGACCACGGCACTTTACACCGGGCATGGTGTATGCGCAACCTACAGATCACCAATATATTTGTGATCGATAATGCACACTTCTTACACGACTGACCAGTCGACAGCGCTGCCTTCCTATTATGCGTGTGTAAACCGATGTTGGGCTGCTCAACATCTTTCACGGTTACATCACTTGCACCCGAACCCATGGTGCCGATTTGGTAATATGTTGTACATGGTCTCAAGATGTACGCTTCGACCCCTTATTCAGGGGCTCAAGCTATTACCAGCAAGAACAATCCTCATCCAGACTTGAACTCGAAACACCCGGAGGCGAACGGTTTAACTAATAAGTGCACCAGTCTTGAATCCATGCGTCGGTGGAAACAATGCCGGCATGTTGCATGTATTAGCTCTGAACATAGCGAGTGATTGCCTTGTAGCTGTCGAACTGAGCGTAGAATGTGATTATCGCTCACTTGAAAGGGTCAAGCCCTTTCGAGTCGTCCGGTTTTTACGCCAGACGACTCGGTTCACCATCTTTCGGGAAGGGACCGTCTCGGTCGCAAGCTGCTCCGGTCCCCAAACAACCTGCGACAAATGATAGGAAATGCCGACATCAATATGTGTTCAGTTTGGTTTATCGCTCATTGGTCTTTTTGACCATCGATCCCTGATTATAACTCTCAATTAAACAGTCAGGAGAGTAAGGCATGCCCATCGATATCTCATCGACAGGCGATACCGCAAGAACGGCCAACGACACATCAGGTGATCGATTATTGCTACGACTTTTGCTTAATCGTTTCCACTCCTTAGAGAAAGAAACCCCCGGGGACCGTCTCGGTCGCAAGCTGCTCCGGTCCCTAAACAACCTGCGACAAATGATAGGAAATGCCGACATCAATATGTGTTCAGTTTGGTTTATCGCTCATTGGTCTGTTTGACCATCGATCCCTGATTAAACTCTCAGTAATCCAGTCGGTAGAGTAAGGCATGCCCATCGATATCTCATCGACAGGCGATACCGCATGAACGGCCAACGACACATCAGAGGATCGTATCTTGCTACAACTCTTGCTTAATAGTTTCCACTCCTTGGAGAAAGAAACCCCCGGGGACCGTCTCGGCCGCAAGCTGCTCCGGTCCCTAAACAACCTGCGGCATCAAATGATAGGAAAAGCCGACATCAATACGTGTTCAGTTTGGTTTATCGCTCATAGGTCTGTTTGACCATCGATCCTAGAATTCAACTTTCGAGTAAGGCATGCCCGTCGATATCTCATCGATAGGCGATACCGGTAGAACGGCCAACGACACACATCTAGGATCGCATTTACTCTTCCTTGGATGGATAACCAATACCCTAGGACCGTTTCATCGCGAGCTGCTCCGGTCCTCAAACAACTCGCGAACCACCGATAGGATGATATTAGGAATGGCCGACTTTCATCCTTTAACTCTCAGTTCTGCTTACCAAAACATAGGTACTTGGACCTTAAAGACCACTATATGTTCCCCGATCGGGGGCAATCGGAACGTCTATCCATCATCAACATCGTTTCACTCATTCTGAACCACCAAATTGGACAGACAGTACCATATTCACCAACCGATTGCTTCAACTTCGCAAACTGTATGGTAAGTTCTACTAATTTCACATCTTACCATCGACTAATAGTGCATAAATCCACTTGGAAATCACTTTTCCTTGGTCCTCGGACCTTTTACGACAACGTCCAACAAATATCCGAAGTCGTTTCCCAACCTAGACCAAGCATTTCGTATCTTTACTTCTAATCGATTTTTTCTCGCATAATTGACGATCAAAATCTAAAAACCACATTTTGAGCCAGAAGCAGTCGTCCGATCGTCCTGGGGGTAGTCTCAATCGATTTAGAAGGGTCCAATTCATAAAGATACATACTCAGTCAAAATCATGCTTCTGGCTCACCTACCCCCTATATAGTAAACGAAAGCGTACAGGCGTGGAAAACGTGCCATTTTTCTCCATCACGGACTTTTTTTTTCTCGTTGCACCGACTCTAGTAAAAAAGTGAAATTTTTTACTAGTTACCAACTTTTGCAAATTATCATCGGATATCACTTTTTATGGTCTATAGTAAGTTCTTATCACGTTTTAGTAGTTTTTGAAAAAAAAATTTTTTTGAACTTTTCAAAATTTTTCAAAACAAAGTTTTTGTAGGCGGTTTTGTGTATGGAGGGTTACTAGTCTCGGGGTCACTGTTTGACCAAAAAACCACTATATATCATTCGAAAGGTAATTTCAAGGGCTACAAAAAATTGTTCTACGGCACCCCCCTCCGACGTCTAGTATTCGAGTTATTGGCCAAAAACCGCAACTATAGCGGTTTTTCGTACAGGGTACCCGACTCTAGTAAAATGATGCGATTTTTACTAGTCTAGGAACTTTTTGGTCAAAAAATCAAGTATATGTCATTCGATAGATAATTTCAAGGGCTACAAAAAATTGTTCTACGGCACCCCCCTCCGACGTCTAGTATTCGAGTTATTGGCCAAAAACCATCACTTGAGCGATTTTTCGTTCAGGGTACCCGACTCTAGTAAAAAAGTGAAATTTTTCTCGATTGACCAAGTGTTGCAAATGACCATCGGATTTCACTTTTTATGGTCTATAGTGAGTTCTGATCACGATTTGGTACTTTTTGAAAAAATTTTTTTGACGCACTTTTCAAAATTTTGCAAAACCAAAACTTTTTAGGCGGTTTTGTGTATGGAGGGTTACTAGTCTCGGGGTCACTGTTTGACCAAAAAACCACTATATATCATTCGAAAGGTAATTTCAAGGGCTACAAAAAATTGTTCTACGGCACCCCCCTCCGACGTCTAGTATTCGAGTTATTGACCAAAAACCGCAACTATAGCGGTTTTTCGTACAGGGTACCCGACTCTAGTAAAATGATGCGATTTTTACTAGTCTAGGAACTTTTTGGTCAAAAAATCAAGTATATGTCATTCGATAGATAATTTCAAGGGCTACCAAAAATTGTTCTACGGCACCCCCCTCCGACGCCTAGTATTCGAGTTATTAGCCAAAAACCGCAACTTAAGCGGTTTTTCGTCCAGGGTACCCGACTCTAGTAAAATGATGCGATTTTTACTAGTCTAGGGAACTTTTTGGCCAAAAATCAAGTATATGTCATTCGATAGATAATTTCAAGGGCTACCAAAAATTGTTCCATGACACCCCCCTGCGACGTCTAGTATTCGAGTTATGGGCCAAAAACCATTCATACTTGAGCATTTTGCTCATTTTGCCTGTACGGGTACCGGGGACTAGTAAAATCAGGCCAATTTTACTAGAGTAGGGGTCCTTTTTGGTCAAAAAAACAACTTTTGCTCGTTCGATAGGGAATCGATAGGGCAACAAAAAATCGTTCTACGACCCCCCCTTCCGATGTCTAGTATTCGAGTTATGGGCCAAAAACAGTTTATAGTTAATTTTTCACTCGATTTTACACCAAGTATCGCACATTACTCCGGTTCTATACATTGGATCGTCAATCTTTAAGATTTTATGGGTAGTTCCAACTGTTTGCTGCATTTCATCCATACATTACCAACCGATTCAATGTCTGTGCTAGAAGTTATTAGAGGAATAAAAAAATTTACCCTTGGCTTTGGACCGTACAAGTTTACCCATTTTTGGCCCGTATTTGCCCCATAGCTCCGCCGGTATCCAAGATATCGCCACACTTTCTTCTGGCCATGGCTAGATGGCACTTGTGGCTAGATTTCTTCCATGCACCACTAACCGCTACCATGTCTGTGGCCGGAGCTATTCACGAAAGCGCCTCGCGCACTTGGTCGGATTTTTGGTCCAACTTCACCATTTTTGGCCCATATTTGCACCATAGCTCCGCCGGTATCCAAGATATGGCCACACTTTCTTCTGGCCATGGCTAGATGGCACTTGTGGCTAGATTTCTTCCATGCACCACTAATCGCTACCATGTCTGTGGCCGGAGCTATTCACGAAAGCGCCTCGCGCACTTGGTCGGATTTTTGGTCCAACTTGCACCATTTTTGGCCCGTATTTGCACCATAGCTCCGCCGGTATCCAAGATATGGCCACACTTTCTTCTGGCCATGGGTAGATGGCACTTGTGGCTAGATTTCTTCCATGCACCACTAATCGCTAACATGTCTGTGGCCGGAGCTATTCGACGAACAACCATCGCATTTACCTAGGTACTTTTTCGGATTTTTGGTCCAACTTGCACCATTTTTGGCCCATATTTGCCCCATAGCTCCGCCGGTATCCAAGATATGGCCACACTTTCTTCTGGCCATGGGTAGATGGCACTTGTGGCTAGATTTCTTCCATGCACCACTAATCGCTACCATGTCTGTGGCCGGAGCTATTCACGAAAGCGCCTCGCGCACTTGGTCGGATTTTTGGTCCAACTTGCACCATTTTTGGCCCATATTTGCCCCATAGCTCCGCCGGTATCCAAGATATGGCCACACTTTCTTCTGGCCATGGGTAGATGGCACTTGTGGCTAGATTTCTTCCATGCACCACTAATCGCTACCATGTCTCTGGCCGGAGCTATTCACGAAAGCGCCTCGCGCACTTGGTCGGATTTTTGGTCCAACTTGCACCATTTTTGGCCCATATTTGCCCCATAGCTCCGCCGGTATCCAAGATATGGCCACACTTTCTTCTGGCCATGGGTAGATGGCACTTGTGGCTAGATTTCTTCCATGCACCACTAATCGCTACCATGTCTCTGGCCGGAGCTATTCACGAAAGCGCCTCGCGCACTTGGTCGGATTTTTGGTCCAACTTCACCATTTTTGGCCCATATTTGCCCCATAGCTCCGCCGGTATCCAAGATAGCGCCACACTTTCTTCTGGCCATGGGTAGATGGCACTTGTGGCTAGATTTCTTCCATGCACCACTAATCGCTACCATGTCTGTGGCCGGAGCTATTCACGAAAGCGCCTCGCGCACTTGGTCGGATTTTTGGTCCAACTTGCACCATTTTTGGCCCATATTTGCCCCATAGCTCCGCCGGTATCCAAGATAGCGCCACACTTTCTTCTGGCCATGGGTAGATGGCACTTGTGGCTAGATTTCTTCCATGCACCACTAATCGCTACCATGTCTCTGGCCGGAGCTATTCGACGAACAACCATCGCATTTACCTAGGTACTTTTTCGGATTTTTGGTCCAACTTGCACCATTTTTGGCCCATATTTGCCCCATAGCTCCGCCGGTATCCAAGATATGGCCACACTTTCTTCTGGCCATGGGTAGATGGCACTTGTGGCTAGATTTCTTCCATGCACCACTAATCGCTACCATGTCTGTGGCCGGAGCTATTCACGAAAGCGCCTCGCGCACTTGGTCGGATTTTTGGTCCAACTTGCACCATTTTTGGCCCATATTTGCCCCATAGCTCCGCCGGTATCCAAGATATGGCCACACTTTCTTCTGGCCATGGGTAGATGGCACTTGTGGCTAGATTTCTTCCATGCACCACTAATCGCTACCATGTCTGTGGCCGGAGCTATTCACGAAAGCGCCTCGCGCACTTGGTCGGATTTTTGGTCCAACTTGCACCATTTTTGGCCCATATTTGCCCCATAGCTCCGCCGGTATCCAAGATATGGCCACACTTTCTTCTGGCCATGGGTAGATGGCACTTGTGGCTAGATTTCTTCCATGCACCACTAATCGCTACCATGTCTGTGGCCGGAGCTATTCACGAAAGCGCCTCGCGCACTTGGTCGGATTTTTGGTCCAACTTGCACCATTTTTGGCCCATATTTGCCCCATAGCTCCGCCGGTATCCAAGATATGGCCACACTTTCTTCTGGCCATGGGTAGATGGCACTTGTGGCTAGATTTCTTCCATGCACCACTAATCGCTACCATGTCTGTGGCCGGAGCTATTCGACGAACAACCATCGCATTTACCTAGGTACTTTTTCGGATTTTTGGTCCAACTTGCACCATTTTTGGCCCATATTTGCCCCATAGCTCCGCCGGTATCCAAGATATGGCCACACTTTCTTCTGGCCATGGGTAGATGGCACTTGTGGCTAGATTTCTTCCATGCACCACTAATCGCTACCATGTCTGTGGCCGGAGCTATTCGACGAACAACCATCGCATTCACCTTCTCGTTGCACTTCTTCGGGAATTTGGTGCAACCAAGTTTTCACTATAACTTGGTCATTTTCCGTCCATCGGACATGCGGTTTTGGGTGTCGATACTTGACACCGCGCGCTACAATATGTTCCTCCACGACCATGTGGTCCGATGCTTCCAACAGGAGCTATTCGAGGAGTACCGATTTTTCACCATTAAAAATGCTCGTTTTTGCACCAACTTTTGCCTATAACTCAGGCTGTATCGATCGGATCTTCAATCTTGAAAAAGTTTTGGATAGGTGGCATCAAATGCTACATTTCGTTCTTCCACGTCAACTTTGTCCGATGTCTAGCAAAAAAGTTATTCGCGAACCAAGTCCAGAACCCATGCAATGGCTGCCCACATTGCATACATCACGGCGGTTAACTCTCGTTACTCTATACCGAGGACTTGGTACTTTTTCAGGCATTCGTTGCTACTTCTCGGTTCATGATATTCGTTTACGGTCTTCACTAGGGCATTTGGTGCTCCTTATCGGTTCATGATATTCGTTTACGGTCTTCACTAGGGCATTTGGTGCTCCTTATCGGTTCATGATATTCGTTTACGGTCTTCACTAGGGCATCTGGTAATGGGCTTCCCACTTTCTACTGATCGATCCATACTCACTTGCGTGCACCTAGCCTAGGAAGGTTTCCTATGGCTTCCCATCTTTCTACTGATCGATCCATACTCACTTGCGTGCACCTAGCCTAGGAAGGTTTCCTATGGCTTCCCATCTTTCTACTGATCGATCCATACTCACTTGCGTGCACCTAGCCTAGGAAGGTTTCCTATGGCTTCCCATCTTTCTACTGATCGATCCATACTCACTTGCGTGCACCTAGCCTAGGAAGGTTTCCTATGGCTTCCCATCTTTCTACTGATCGATCCATACTCACTTGCGTGCACCTAGCCTAGGAAGGTTTCCTTGGGCTTCCCATCTTTCTACTGATCGATCCATACTCACTTGCGTGCACCTAGCCTAGGAAGGTTTCCTATGGCTTCCCATCTTTCTACTGATCGATCCATACTCACTTGCGTGCACCTAGCCTAGGAAGGTTTCCTATGGCTTCCCATCTTTCTACTGATCGATCCATACTCACTTGCGTGCACCTAGCCTAGGAAGGTTTCCTATGGCTTCCCATCTTTCTACTGATCGATCCATACTCACTTGCGTGCACCTAGCCTAGGAAGGTTTCCTATGGCTTCCCATCTTTCTACTGATCGATCCATACTCACTTGCGTGCACCTAGCCTAGGAAGGTTTCCTTGGGCTTCCCATCTTTCTACTGATCGATCCATACTCACTTGCGTGCACCTAGCCTAGGAAGGTTTCCTTGGGCTTCCCATCTTTCTACTGATCGATCCATACTCACTTGCGTGCACCTAGCCTAGGAAGGTTTCCTATGGCTTCCCATCTTTCTACTGATCGATCCATACTCACTTGCGTGCACCTAGCCTAGGAAGGTTTCCTTGGGCTTCCCATCTTTCTACTGATCGATCCATACTCACTTGCGTGCACCTAGCCTAGGAAGGTTTCCTATGGCTTCCCATCTTTCTACTGATCGATCCATACTCACTTGCGTGCACCTAGCCTAGGAAGGTTTCCTTGGGCTTCCCATCTTTCTACTGATCGATCCATACTCACTTGCGTGCACCTAGCCTAGGAAGGTTTCCTATGGCTTCCCATCTTTCTACTGATCGATCCATACTCACTTGCGTGCACCTAGCCTAGGAAGGTTTCCTATGGCTTCCCATCTTTCTACTGATCGATCCATACTCACTTGCGTGCACCTAGCCTAGGAAGGTTTCCTATGGCTTCCCATCTTTCTACTGATCGATCCATACTCACTTGCGTGCACCTAGCCTAGGAAGGTTTCCTATGGCTTCCCATCTTTCTACTGATCGATCCATACTCACTTGCGTGCACCTAGCCTAGGAAGGTTTCCTTGGGCTTCCCATCTTTCTACTGATCGATCCATACTCACTTGCGTGCACCTAGCCTAGGAAGGTTTCCTTGGGCTTCCCATCTTTCTACTGATCGATCCATACTCACTTGCGTGCACCTAGCCTAGGAAGGTTTCCTATGGCTTCCCATCTTTCTACTGATCGATCCATACTCACTTGCGTGCACCTAGCCTAGGAAGGTTTCCTTGGGCTTCCCATCTTTCTACTGATCGATCCATACTCACTTGCGTGCACCTAGCCTAGGAAGGTTTCCTATGGCTTCCCATCTTTCTACTGATCGATCCATACTCACTTGCGTGCACCTAGCCTAGGAAGGTTTCCTTGGGCTTCCCATCTTTCTACTGATCGATCCATACTCACTTGCGTGCACCTAGCCTAGGAAGGTTTCCTATGGCTTCCCATCTTTCTACTGATCGATCCATACTCACTTGCGTGCACCTAGCCTAGGAAGGTTTCCTTGGGCTTCCCATCTTTCTACTGATCGATCCATACTCACTTGCGTGCACCTAGCCTAGGAAGGTTTCCTTGGGCTTCCCATCTTTCTACTGATCGATCCATACTCACTTGCGTGCACCTAGCCTAGGAAGGTTTCCTATGGCTTCCCATCTTTCTACTGATCGATCCATACTCACTTGCGTGCACCTAGCCTAGGAAGGTTTCCTTGGGCTTCCCATCTTTCTACTGATCGATCCATACTCACTTGCGTGCACCTAGCCTAGGAAGGTTTCCCTTCGGTACCGACTTCCATCTACGCACTCGATATAACCTAGGTACTTGGTACCGATGTTGGTTAACACTCAAGCATTTCTTGCATCCTGCGTGCAAGGTACCAATTTTCACTTCTTAGGTACGTTTATGGGCCCGCATTAATCCAATATCGCTCCGATGGCCTTTCGCATTATTTCATCCGATAGCCCTTGCCAAAAGCTACCAAAAGTTTCTCCACGGCCATGTGCTCCGACGCTTAGTTTAGGAAATATTCGAAAAAATTCAAAATAGGAAGCATTTTCTTATTGGAAAATCACCTTAAATCGATGGCCATTTTTTGGGCAAAAACTTTAACGTCTTCCCGACTTTGCGGGAATTGCGAATTTTAGGCACCCAGAGAAAATCTTTTACTTTAAGGGGGCGGCCGCGAAGTTGCCCAAAGTCTCGGACACAAAAATTCTCAAGTTCCCCACTCTAGTAAATCGCCCTATGAGTATCTCCTGGCCCGCGAGCTCTGCGAGCGGGCCAGCTTCGGCGATTTTTGCCTTTTCGCCTAGGCGGTTCTTCTACGAAATTGGTCCACAGCTTTTGCTCAGAAAGCTAGCATTTGTTGCAACAGTTAGGTGCTTGGTACCACATTTTGGTATCCATTTGGGCATTTGTTGCAACTACTCGGTACTTTGGCCCACATTTCGCTCTACTCGGGCCTCTATGGTGCTACTTGTCGGTACTTTTGGCCAACTTAGGCCAATTGGGTGCAACTTGTGGGTACTCTGTGGGTACTTTAGGGCATATTGTGTCTTTCGGGTGAACCTTCGCGATACTTCATGGGTAATGATGGCCACCTTAGGAACATTCAGTGCAACCTTTGGGCCTAAGGAAATTTGTCCAACTCTTTGGACTTAGAAAATTTTCTGGACTTAGAAAATTTTCTGGACTTGTAAAAATTTTCAAATGTTCAATTTGGCCCACATTTCGCTCTACTCGGGCCTCTATGGTGCTACTTGGCGGTACTTTTGGCCAACTTAGGCCTTTTGGGTGCTGTTTGTGGATTCTCTATCGGTACTTTTGGCCAACTTAGGCCAATGGGGTGCTATATGTGGGTACTCTATCGGTACTTTTGGCCAACTTAGGCCAACTCAGTGCTACTTGTGGGTACTCTATCGGTACTTTTGGCCAACTTAGGCCAACTCAGTGCTTCTTGTGGGTACTCTATCGGTACTTTTGGCCAACTTAGGCCCATTCGGTGCTATTTGTGGGTACTCTATCGGTACTTTTGGCCAACTTAGGCCAACTCAGTGCTTCTTGTGGGTACTCTATCGGTACTTTTGGCCAACTTAGGCCCATTCGGTGCTATTTGTGGGTACTCTATCGGTACTTTTGGCCAACTTAGGCCAATTGGGTGCTGCTTATGGGTACTCTATCGGTACTTTTGGCCAACTTAGGCCAATTGGGTGCTACTTGTGGGTGCTCTATCGGTACTTTTGGCCAACTTAGGCCAACTCAGTGCTTCTTGTGGGTACTCTATCGGTACTTTTGGCCAACTTAGGCCCATTCGGTGCTATTTGTGGGTACTCTATCGGTACTTTTGGCCAACTTAGGCCAACTCAGTGCTACTTGTGGGTACTCTATCGGTACTTTTGGCCAACTTAGGCCAATTGGGTGCTCTTTGTGGGTGCTCTATCGGTACTTTGGGACATATTATGTCCTTCGGGTGAACCTTCTCGATACCTCATGGGTACTTGTGGCCAACTTAGGAAAATTCAGTGCAACCTATGGGCCTTTGGAAATTGTTCCAACACTTTGGACTTAGAAAATTTTCTGGACTTAGAAAATTTTTTGGACTTAGAAAAATTTTCAACTTCTGTATCTTCTTCATCATGTTCCATTTTGTGGGACTTAGAAAATTTTCTGGACTTAGAAAATTTTTTGGACTTAGGAAATTTTTCAACACTTGTAAAATTTTTGTTCCTTCTTTGAAGAAGAATACTTTCCACTATTAGCTTCTTTCTCTTTTTCTTCTTAGTTGTCTTCTTATTTTCGGTCCGAGAGCGCCGACACTTGTAAAATTATCTAAGTCCGAAGACTTTTGGAATGAACCAAAAGTCAACGAACACAATACATCAACCCTATCAACATCAAGTGGCAACCCGAAGGAAGCGCAGCGGCCAGCCCATGTACAACGCGAAGTTGTAGCATGCAACCAACCAACCGCTAACCTCCAACGGCACTCAATGTATTCGTTACACATGGGCGCACCTGCACCACACTGTCGTGACCATCCAACGAGCCGTCGGTTCGGTCGTGTGTTACAAGCACCCCATCACATAGGCATAGAGTCACCACACAGTGTTCTTCAACACTCTCGTCACATGGTGCAAGTCACGGTACGCACCACCAATGTGCACTGGTTGGCCAATTCCAGCACACACGGGGCGCGCACGCGCAAGCACTAACCACCAAGCATGGGTCGCCTGAGAGGATCGATGCGAACGCATCTCTACAACTTGAAGCTCCCAGCCTGTAGTCCCGTCGTTTGCGGGCGGTCGTAGGTGTCGAAACTAGTGATATCCACAGTCGGCAAGCTCGTCCACCGGTGTTCCCAACATGTATGGTACTAACACGTGCAGCGCGAACCCGCCCTTTGCGGCCTAGTAGTAAGCGGGGATGAGACGCCAGTGTGCCAATGGACAGCACGGACGGTTCTCGGAGGGTTGTTAGGCCCGCTAGCTTACGACCACCTAATGGGTATAAGAAGCGCTATCAGCTCGGATTGGATACGACCTTAGAGGCGTTCAGGCATAATCCAGCGGACGTAGCGTCATACCATAGTCCGTTCGAACTAGTATTGAGCCAGTGGTCCGTACCTGTGGTTCCTCTCGTACTGCACAGGAATTCCGTTAAGATAGCGACAAACAATGCACACCAGTAGGGTAAAACTAACCTGTCTCACGACGGTCTAAACCCAGCTCACGTTCCCTTGAAAGGGTGAACAATCCTACGCTTGGTAAATTTTGCTTTACAATGATAGGAAGAGCCGACATCGAAGGATCAAAAAGCCACGTCGCTATGAACGCTTGGCGGCCACAAGCCAGTTATCCCTGTGTGTGTGTCACCTGGGTGCTGACAAGTGAAGATGTGGTAAACAAACGCTCCGTCAAGAAGTGGTGAAAATTTGGTGAAAATCGTAATAAAATCGTTTTAAAAGTGTCAAAATCGTGCTTAGAGCACCCGATTTACCCAAAAATAGTGAAGTTCGGCCAAAAAAACGACAATTTTTGTGCAAATACAGTTTTGTTGTGTTTTTGCCCCCTCCGGGAGCACCAAAGTGAACCGGTGTTCAGGTGTGCAAAAAATCACCTCTTTTCCTGCCGGAAGAGGTTGATTTAAGGTAAATTGTGGCCGCTGAAGCCGATAAAACGGTTTCCGAGTCGATCGGAGCAGTGGAAGTGCGACAAAAAACGATATTTTGGTGCCCATATATTTTGTATGGGGAACTTTGGACACTCACAGCTCAGTGAATTTTGAACGGATTTGGACCGGATATGTTTTAAATCGTGTGCGGAGTGCCAAAGAAGTGATTTTGTGAAAAAACCGCATCAAAATCGGTGATTTTAGTGCTGAAAAAAGTGGAAAACACTTTTGCAACACGTGGTGACAGAACTGCCCAGGCGGCATTTTCCCATGGTACAAAATATTGAGTGTGTTATAAAGTGGAAAATTTTTATCGCCTGATCGGTTTCGTGAGTGTTGGAGGTGGTTGAGCACGGAGAGACGATTCGGGGAAAATTTTTCCCCCCGCTCCCACCTCACCCCATCGCCCTCAGTGACCCCCGGCCTTATTAAGGCCTTATCAAGGTGCATTAAATTTTGGACTTCGCCGGAAAATTACACAAGTGCAGTGGAAAATTCCGGTTTTGTGCTGGAAAATTCGGGGACCTCCAGACGCACCCCCTGGATTTTTTCCGGACCTCCAGCACCCCCCCCGCATTTTCCGGATTTCCTTATTAAGGCGTTAAAAAGGTGAAAAACATAAAAACGCTGCGGAAAATTATTTGCGGGCTGCAAAAAATTCCGGTTTTGGGCTCTAAAATTCGGGGACCACTTGCCACACCCCCTGAAATTTTTTCCGCGCCCCCACCACCCACCCACCGCCCCCCCCGGATCAGGAATCGCGGATTTTTGGTGGATTTTCGGGTTTTTCGCCATTTTCGGGTGAAAGGAGAGGAGATAGGAGCTTGGTGTGTTCGGGAGTTTTGCTCAGGAGGGGCAATTACATCTAGCCCCCCACCCCCCCAGGGTCATTTTCCACCCCCCCTGGCCAATTCGGCATTTTTGGGGGTCTAGCTCGGTCTTGATAAATCGTGGAACGACCTAACGTGACGAAACACCACCTCCCTGAACGATTTTACTGCTCGAATACCATTTCTGCTGTGGTGGTTCTCACCGGGCAGTCCGCTGCTGGCGTCCTCCCGTGAGGGGGAGTAAATCCAGCATAAAGTGCGGAAAATGTCAGTACCTGGGCGATCCCTTCGTCCCAGGGCTGAATCATCCGACGTGAGACCGGCCAAGCTTCCGCAGATTATGGAGGCGAAAGTGGCCGTGACTAGAGTGTCCCTACCGACAATGAAGCCAGCTAGCTCGGAGATGGTCGAGCTGAGGAAGCTCATGAGTGAGACTTCCCTCACTAATGAGCAGCTACTGTCGACAATTCAGGACCTGCAGCAGGAGCTCTCGGCTCTCCGTCAGCGTATGGACGCCAACGCCGAGCAGGCTCGGATTGATATGCAGCAGGTTCAGGAGCGTGCTCGTCAGGAGCTACAGGCGGTCCAGGAGCAGGCTCGCCAGCGTGAAGAGCGGCTTCGGGAAGAACACATGAAGGACCGGCAGGCGCTGAACGAGCTTATCCTGCAGTCGATTGGCGCCAAGAATGTGACTGCTCAGGGTTACTACGCCAGCATCGCCGAGGAGCAGCGCACGTGGGCAGAGGTGGCCAGTAGTGAGCCGGTTAAGCGCGTGCAGCGCAAGCGTGGCAATCGCCGTGGTAAGGCGCAGCCATCACAACAGCAGCAGCAGCAGCAACAAATCCGGCAGCAACAGCCATCCCAGCAGCGTCAGCAGCAGCAGACACGCCAGCAGTGGCCGGCGTTGCAGAAGCGGCAGCAGACGCAACAGCAGGGGCCAACGTTACAACAGCAGCAGCAGACGCGACAGCAGCGGCCAACGGTGCAGCAGCAGAGCCAGCCGCGACAACAGCAACAGCAGAGTCAACAAAAGCCGACTCGCCGTAACGTGCGTCCAGACACCATCGAAGTGGCGCCGGCAGTAGGTACAACCTGGACGCAGGTGTATCTGAAGCTACGTACGGCCCCAGAACTGGAAGAGGTCCGCACGGCTATCGGGATGGGCCGGCGAACGGCACAGGATCATCTCCGTGTCCCCATTAGTCGAAGCGCGGACAGTGAGGCACTCGCGGATAAGATCCAGAGTGTCATTGGCGAAATGGGTGCAGTGCGAGTGCTGACTGAGATGGGTGAGCTGCTGATCACCCATGTCGACTCGCTGGCCACCGTTGATGAGGTGAAGGAGGCGATTCGGGCTAAGCTTGGAGTAGCCCCGGGCATCACCTTCTGTGAAGTTTGGGAGCTGAGCGATGGCACGAAGCGCGCACGTGTTCGTCTTCCGCTGGTAAAGGCGCAGCAGCTGTACGAGGCAAAACTGTCTCTTTGCCAGTGCATCAGCGTGGCTCATGAGGTCCCTCGTCGTCCGATCTCCCAGCGTCGCTGTCTGCGGTGCCTGGAAACGGGGCACATCGTGCGGGACTGTCGGAATGAAGCGGACTACCGAGGCAAATGCTTCCGCTGTGGCAGCACCGGTCATCTGGCGAAAGCCTGCGCTTTGGAGCCCAAATGCCTTAAGTGTGGTGGCCCGCACAACATCGGTCACCAGAGCTGTGGACAACTGCCGGCACCGTGCCAGGTGTGAGGCAACAACTGCGAGTGTTGCAGGCGAACCTGGGTGGTGGACGCACCGCACAGGATTTCGTTCTGCAATCCGCTCGGACTGAGCGGATCGACGTGCTGCTGCTTTCGGAGGTGTACCGGCCTCCGGAGAACAACGGAACGTGGTCAGTGGACTCATCGGGGGCAGTGGCCGTGGTGGCCACCGGAGCATATCCCATCCAGCGTGTGTGGCGCAGCCCAACGCCCGGATTGGTGGCCGCCCAGATTGGAGGAGTTGTTTTCGTCAGCTGCTATGCTCCTCCACGACTGACTCTCGGTGAGTTCGAGCATTTTCTTGAGGCGCTCGAACTGGAGGCACTTTCCCACCATCACGTCGTAGTGGCAGGCGACTTCAACGCCTGGCATGAGGAGTGGGGAAGCGAGCGGAACACCGTGCGAGGTGAGGCGCTGCTCAACACCATCGAGCAGCTTGGGCTGAGGATCCTCAACCAGGGAACAACCCCAACGTTCGTCGGGAACGGTGTTGCCACACCCAGCGTCGTGGATGTCTCGTTCGCGAGCGAGACTATCGCGCGCCCCGACACATGGGCAGTGGCTCCTGACTCGTTGGCGCGGTTTTATACGGCTTCCGACCACCGGTACATCCTTTACACCGTCGGGCCGTCCTCCTCACCTCAGCTCCAACGTCAGCAGCAGCACCAAAGCCAGAACCAGCGACCGCAGCAGCAGCGGCATCATCGGCGGCAACAACAACAGCAAAATCGCCGGCGACAGCAGCAGCACGACCAGCAGCGGGTACGAGGCCACCAGTCAAGCAGGAGATGGAAGGCTTCGCAGTTTTCAACCGAGGCGTTCCGAGCAGCACTTAGCGCAGCGAACTTCGAGGAGCGAGCAGTAAACCAGGAGGGGATGGTCGATGCCATGTTGCGGGCATGCGACCAAACGATGGCGCGGATCACCTCGTCGCACCGTGATCCCCATCGAGCCCTCTTCTGGTGGACACCGGAGCTCACACGCCTTCGTGAGGAATGTGCAGCAGCTCGCGACCGTATGGTTGCCACGGTCGATTTGCAGGAGCGCAGCATCGCAGCAGCGCACCACCGGACTGCGAGGCGGGCCATGGAGAAGGCGATTCGGGCCAGCAAGCGCACTGAGTTTGATGAGCTCATCCGACTGGCGGAGGAGAACGAGTTCGGAGCAGGGTACCGGACTGTCATGTCTCGGATTCGTGGCAGTTACGTGCCTCCCGAGACTGACAAGGAGGAGCTGCTACGCATCTCTGGGGACCTGTTTCCGACTCACCCGGCTGTCGAGTGGCCGGCAGAGGAGGACGTCGAGGATGGGCAGTCGCTGATGCCTGTCACCACGCGAGAGCTGCTGGACATCGTGGCGTGCATGGCCAACCGGAAGGCGCCGGGATTGGACGGGATCCCCAATGCAGCCGTGAAGACAGCGATCAGGGAGTACCCGGAGGTCTTCTGCCGTCTGTACCAGGACTGTCTCGACCGTGGCGAGTTTCCTTCGTCATGGAAGAGGCAGCGCTTGGTGCTGCTGCCAAAGCCTGGCAAACCTCCCGGGGAAAGCTCCTCGTACCGGCCGCTGTGCATGCTAGACGCACTCGGCAAGGTGTTGGAGCGCCTGATCCTGTCCCGGTTGAATCTCCACCTTGAGGACCCTGAAGCCCCACGACTGTCGGATCACCAGTACGGCTTCCGGAAGGGGCGATCCACCATCAGCGCGATCCAGCGAGTTGTGGAGATGGGAAGGACGGCCAAGTCCTTCCGCCGGACTAACCAGCGAGACAATCGCTGCCTGATGGTGGTAGCGTTGGACGTCCGCAACGCGTTCAACACCGCGTCCTGGCAGTCCATCGCCAACGTGCTGCGTGAGAAAGGCGTGCCATCCCCGCTGCGTAGGATAATTCGCAGCTACTTCAAGGACCGGCGGTTAATCATCGAAACCAGTGAGGGACCCGTCGAGCAGCACATCAGCGCGGGAGTTCCGCAGGGCTCCATTCTGGGGCCAACCTTGTGGAACGTGCTGTACGACGGGGTCCTGGGAGTGTCGCTGCCACAGGGGACCGAGCTAGTCGGTTATGCCGACGACTTGGTACTTCTCGTCCCGGCGGTGACTCCCGAAGCCGCGGCCTCGAAGGCCGAGACAGCTGTAGCATCGATTGCAGAATGGCTGACTCGTCACCGTCTCTCCCTGGCGCCCGAGAAGACTGAGATGACGATCATCTCCAGCCTGAAGAGACCACCGTCGGTCTCCATCAACATCGGCGGTGTAGTGGTTCCCTTCTCCCGGTCCATCCGCTACCTGGGAGTCTGGCTCCAGGATCATCTATCCTGGCTCCCTCACGTCGAGAAGGCAGCGGCGAAGGCGGAGAAGGTCGCCCAGGCGGTGGCACGGCTTCTGCCTAATCACAGCGGCCCGAAATCGTCTCGAGCCCGCCTGCTGGCGGCTGTAGCAGATTCCATCCTTCGCTACGGAGCCCCAGTATGGTCGGAAGGCTTGGAAAGACAGCAATGCCGCAGGCTTGTTGGTCGAGTACAGCGCAAGACGGCGATTCGGGTCTGCAGAGCGTTCCGCACAGTGCGCGGTGAGACGGCGGTGCTGCTGGCCGGTCTAATCCCGATTTGCCGCCTGATCGACGAGGACAGCAGAGTTTATCACCGTCTTCACCAGGAGGACCGGACGGAGGCTGGTGAAACGATCCGGGCGGATGAACGCGAGCGTACATACCAGGCTTGGCAAGCCCAGTGGGACGCGGATGCGGGTAACGAGGAGGCCAGTCGTTACGTGCGCTGGGCACATCGTGTGATTCCGGACGTCAAGGCCTGGCAGTCACGGAAGCACGGAGACGTGACTTTCCAGTTAGCACAGGTATTGTCCGGTCACGGATTCTTCCGTGACTACCTGTGCAACATGGGCTTCACGTCATCCCCGGACTGTCAGCGCTGCCCAGGTGTGGCTGAGACTGCTGAACACGCGGTGTTTAGCTGTCCGCGATTCGCTGCTG
>NW_026045160.1:207500-222500 GCF_943734845.2 Anopheles funestus
TAGGCACTCAAGAATGTGTGCATCGGCCGGGTTTAATCGTCCGACGCGCAATATGCGTTCAACTTATCGGTGTTCATGTGTCCTGCAGTTCACATTGTGACGCGCATTTAGCTGCGGTCTTCATCGATCCATGAGCCGAGTGATCCCCTGCCTAGGGTTTTATAGTAAGGTTCCCAATGTAACACAATCCCGGTGGTACGTCCAAAGACTAACTTTCTGACTAAGTTGTCTTTATTACCCAATAGTCCCAGGCCTTGTGACTTGTGGCTCATGTCTACGCCCATGGCCACCATTCGCTAAGATAGTTTTGAAGTCACTTTGAAGGCCCAGGAACAACTCTCTTAGCACATCGGTTAACCTGGCGCCGCAGTCAACTCATGTGCTTGGATCGGATCGAGCTATTGAGTATTGGGCCTGCATACTCGCTCATCCGTATCCTTTGCGTACCGCCCCATGGCCCTTGTATGTCTGCACCACAGTTCCTGTTCGTTCCGTGCCTATGGCCGGATACGTATTGCACATCGGTATACCTGTCGCTACTCAGGCAACTCGTGTGCGTGGATTGGATCGAGAACATGGTGTGTGCCCCATGTTATAATTGATAGTCCATATCCACTTTATAGGTTAAAGTCATAAGTTGTGATTGCACAACCATTCTTCATAAGAGTTTAATCACTCTTCAACTAACTTTCGTTCTGGTGTCTTGGTATCAAATCGCGTAAGACACAAGATTCTACTGGCCAAATAGAATCTAGCACATTGGTTAACCTGGCGCCGCAGTCAACTCATGTGCTTGGATCGGATCGAGCTATTGAGTATTGGGCCTGCATACTCGCTCATCCGTATCCTTTGCGTACCGCCCCATGGCCCCGTCCTTAGAGTTAATGACTAGTAGGCTTAACTCTTTGTATGTCTGCACCACAGTTCCCGTTCGTTCCGTGCCGTGGCCGGATACGTATTGCACATCGGTATACCTGTCGCTACTCAGGCAACTCGTGTGCGTGGATTGGATCGAGCTCATGGGGTGTGTAGAGATTCCATGTTATAATTGCAAGTCCATATCCACTTTATAGGTTAAAGTCATAAGTTGTGATTGCACAACCATACTTCATAAGAGTTTAATAACTCTTCAACTAACTTTCGTTCTGGTGTCTTGGTATCAAATCGCTTAAGACACAAGATTCTACTGGCCAAATAGAATCTAGCACATTGGTTAACCTGGCGCCGCAGTCAACTCATGTGCTTGGATCGGATCGAGCTATTGAGTATTGGGCCTGCATACTCGCTCATCCGTATCCTTTGTGTACCGCCCCATGGCCCCGTCCTTAGAGTTAATGACTAATAGGCTTAACTCTTGTTTGTCTGCACCACAGTTCCCGTTCGTTCCGTGCCGTAGCCGGATACGTATTGCACACTAGTAGACACCGTAATCTGACGTATCTAACACACCACTATTGTAACTCGTCGTCGAAGGACCTTTCAAGTGCCTGATGGCCAGGGGAGCTCTTACACGGCACGGATACACAGTGATGCTCGCCCATCACAGTGTACAACGATCGAGTTTGCTTAAGTGTCTGGGTACCTACACACCAGACACAATGCAATGGCCACGGATCCACACAAGGCACATCACATGCAGAAAGCTTCACCAGATTATGACACATACCACACTCTTGTAACTCGTCGTCGAAGGGGCGTTCAAAGTGCCTTACGGCTAGGGGAGATCTAGCACGGCACGGAGACACAGTGATGGTTGCCCATCAAAGTGTACAACGATCGAGTTTGCTTTCCGCGCAAGCGTTCTAAGTGTCTGGGTACCTACACACCAGACACAATGCAATGGCCACGGATCCACACAAGGCACATCACATGCAGAAAGCTTCACCAGATTCTGACACATACCACACTCTTGTAACTCGTCGTCGAAGGGGCGTTCAAAGTGCCTTACGGCTAGGGGGGATCTAGCACGGCACGGAGACACAGTGATGGTCACCCATCAAAGTGTACAACGATCGAGTTTGCTTTCCGCGCAAGCGTTCTAAGTGTCTGGGTATCTAAGCACCAGACACAATGCAATGGCCACGGATCCACACAAGGCACATCACATGCAGAAAGCTTCACCAGATTCTGACACATACCACACACATGCAACTCGTCGTCGAAGGGGCGTTCAAGTGCCTTACGGCTAGGGGAGATCTAGCTCGGCACGGGGACACAGTGATGGTCACCCATCAAAGTGTACAACGAACGAGTTGGCTTTCAACAAATTCTGACACATAGCAAGCGAGCGACCGAGCTACACCGAAGGCAGCCCATGGTTGGTCACTCGCGGACGATCATCAGTAATGATCCTTCCGCAGGTTCACCTACGGAAACCTTGTTACGACTTTTACTTCCTCTAAATCATCAAGTTCGGTCAACTTCAGCCATGCCAGCTGCAGCTCACGAAGGAACCGCGGAAGGTAAGCCTCCAGAAACCTCACTAAATAATCCATCGGTAGTAGCGACGGGCGGTGTGTACAAAGGGCAGGGACGTAATCAGCACTAGCTAATGACTAGTGCTTACTAGAAATTCCAGGTTCATGGGGACCGTTGCAGTCCCCAATCCCGACTAGATGGGCATTTTAGTGATTTCCCGTTCCTCTCGGAATGGGGGCGCCTATTGGCGAGAACACGCTGCGACCCACATTGTAGCACGCGTGCAGCCCAGAACATCTAAGGGCATCACGGACCTGTTATCGCTCATTCTCAGCTTGCTAAACACAAGTTGTCCCGCTAAGCAGGGCAAACGTAGCCGACGACCGCCCGTGAAGGCGCCGCCCGGCTGTAACGTCAGGTGCGCCCGGAGGCGCACTGCTGACAGCGTTCTAGTTAGCATGTTTGAGTCACGTTCGTTATCGGAATTAACCAGACAAATCATTCCACGAACTAAGAACGGCCATGCACCACTACCCTTAAATTTGAGAAAGAGCTATCAATCTGTCTTACCTCGATAAGTTTGGACCTGGTAAATTTTCCCGTGTTGAGTCAAATTAAGCCGCAAGCTCCACTTCTTGTGGTGCCCTTCCGTCAATTCCTTTAAGTTTCAACTTTGCAACCATACTTCCCCCGGAACCCGATTTTGGTTTCCCGGAAGCGACTGAGAGCACCGAATAGGGGTAGCGTCTCCCAATTGCTAATTGGCATCGTTTACGGTTAGAACTAGGGCGGTATCTAATCGCCTTCGATCCTCTAACTTTCGTTCTTGATTAAAGAAAGCATCCATGGCAAACGCTTTCGCTTCAGTTGGTCCTACGACGGTCTTCGAATTTCACCTCTCGCGCCGTAATACCAATGCCCCCAACTACTTCTGTTAATCATTACCTCTAGGTTTCTGACAAACCAACGAAATCGTATAAACCGAGGTCATATTCCATTATTCCATGCAAGATTATTCTCGGCCAACGCCAACCCCACGGGGGGGCCGGACGCTTTGTCTTAGCCTGCTTTGAGCACTCTAATTTGTTCAAGGTAAATGTGAGTATCTTGAGCACCATGAGGAGCCCGTGCCGGAGTTAACCGGTAGCACGGTACTCGTTCACAGAGTAACGCCCAAGTACACCATTGTGAGTCGCAGCCGTGAGCGCGCGCACGAACGGCCCCGGCGTGTAACCGGGCGCCCGTGGCGGTCACGTGTCTGGACGGGCAATCAACTTCGAACGTTTTAACCGCAACAACTTTAATATACGCTAGTGGAGCTGGAATTACCGCGGCTGCTGGCACCAGACTTGCCCTCCACTTGATCCTTGTTGAAGGATTTATACTCAACTCATTCCAATTATGGACCATCGTTAGAGAGGTCCATATTGTTATTTCTCGTCACTACCTCCCCGTACTGGGATTGGGTAATTTACGCGCCTGCTGCCTTCCTTGGATGTGGTAGCCATTTCTCAGGCTCCCTCTCCGGAATCGAACCCTGATTCCCCGTTACCCGTCGCAACCATGGTAGTCCTCTACACTACCATCAATAGTTGATAGGGCAGACATTTGAAAGATCTGTCGTCAGTCGACAAGCGACCATACGATCTGCGTCCTTATCCAGACTTCAACTCAAGCCGCCCGGAGGCGATTGGTTTAACTAATAAGTGCACCAGTTCAGCTACCCGCGAGGGCAACAGTCCCGGCATGTTGCATGTATTAGCTCTGGATTTTCCACAGTTATCCAAGTAACTAGTGGTAGGATGATCTTGTGAATTATAGCTGTTATACTGAGCCTTATGCGGTTTCACATTCATTTATGTTTGTACTTAGACATGCATGGCTTAACCTTTGAGACAAGCGTATATTACTGGTAGGATCAACCAGAATTCGTTCCACTACAGACACACACTCGCTTAGTGGGAAATAAATTTCCACACAACTCTCTCTCTCTAGAACCATATGGAATGGCTCTTTGGTGTTGGGTAAGGCACCAATTTGTTGGGGTGTAACGGTCACCACCAACTTTAAGTTTGTTAGGGCACAACGGAAACCACTAACTAAACTTTAGGAAACTAAATTTCCTCACACATTATCTCTCACCATATTAGCACTAGGTGCTATCCACGATTGTACAACGTTTCAACTCTTGAATCGACCGTAGGGCCGCGGAATTGCTTCCGGGCCCCTATTCTCGCTATTAATTGTTCATCTCTTTCAATACATCGAGTTCGTTCCATTGGGTAGTTCGCATGGCGAACGTTTTGATGCAGCCCCCTGGGGGACCACGGCACTTTACACCGGGTATGGTGTATGCGCAACCTACAGATAACAATAAACCCCTTATGCGTGTGTAAACCGATGTTGGGCTGCTCAACATCTTTCATGGTTACATCACTTGCACCAGAACCCACGGTGCCGATTTGGTAATATGTTGTACATTTACTCTCAAGATGTACGCTTCGGCCCCTTATTCAGGGGCTCAAGCTATTACCAGCAAGATCAATCCTCATCCAGACTTGAACTCGAAACACCCGCAGGCGAACGGTTTAACTAATAAGTGCACCAGTCTTGAATCCATGCGTCGGTGGAAACAATGCCGGCGTGTTGCATGTATTAGCTCTGAACTTAGCGAGTGATTGCCTTGCAGCTGTCATACTGAGCGTAGAGCGTGATTATCGCTCACTTGAACCATGTTGAATGGCTCTTTGGTGTAGGGTAAGGCACCAATTTGTTGGGGCGTAACGGTCACCACCAACTTAAGACTTGCTTATAGGCATTTCAACGTTTTCAACTCTTAAATCGACCGTGTTTCATTATCATCTCTTCTTCTTATTAAATGCATCGAGTTCGTTCCATTGGGTAGTTCGCGTGGCGAACGGTTTGATGCAGCCCCCCGGGGGGGACCACGGCACTTTACACCGGGCATGGTGTATGCGCAACCTACAGATCACCAATATATTTGTGATCGATAATGCACACTTCTTACACGACTGACCAGTCGACAGCGCTGCCTTCCTATTATGCGTGTGTAAACCGATGTTGGGCTGCTCAACATCTTTCACGGTTACATCACTTGCACCCGAACCCATGGTGCCGATTTGGTAATATGTTGTACATGGTCTCAAGATGTACGCTTCGACCCCTTATTCAGGGGCTCAAGCTATTACCAGCAAGATCAATCCTCATCCAGACTTGAACTCGAAACACCCGGAGGCGAACGGTTTAACTAATAAGTGCACCAGTCTTGAATCCATGCGTCGGTGGAAACAATGCCGGCATGTTGCATGTATTAGCTCTGAACATAGCGAGTGATTGCCTTGTAGCTGTCGAACTGAGCGTAGAATGTGATTATCGCTCACTTGAAAGGGTCAAGCCCTTTCGAGTCGTCCGGTTTTTACGCCAGACGACTCGGTTCACCATCTTTCGGGATACAAGTTGACTAAGTGGTACCACTACACTTATCAACTTTCGATTTGGTAATCCTCATCCAGCTTCCTTTCTGGAGGTCCCGAGGATTACCAATTGGGCTGTCATACTGAGCTCATATATTGGAGATCGATAATGCACACTTCTTACACGACTGACCAGTCGACAGCGCTGCCTTCCTATTATGCGTGTGTAAACCGATGTTGGGCTGCTCAACATCTTTCACGGTTACATCACTTGCACCAGAACCCACGGTGCCGATTTGGTAAT
Source organism: Anopheles funestus (assembly GCF_943734845.2). Lineage (NCBI taxonomy): Eukaryota > Metazoa > Arthropoda > Insecta > Diptera > Culicidae > Anopheles > Anopheles funestus. Next base: position 213,657 of record NW_026045160.1, read on the forward strand.
ATGTTGTACATTTACTCAAGATGTACGCTTCGGCCCCTTATTCAGGGGCTCAAGCTATTACCAGCAAGAACAATCCTCATCCAGACTTGAACTCGAAACACCCGGAGGCGAACGGTTTAACTAATAAGTGCACCAGTCTTGAATCCATGCGTCGGTGGAAACAATGCCGGCATGTTGCATGTATTAGCTCTGAACTTAGCGAGTGATTGCCTTGCAGCTGTCGAACTGAGCGTAGAATGTGATTATCGCTCACTTGAACCATGTTGAATGGCTCTTTGGTGTAGGGTAAGGCACCAATTTGTTGGGGCGTAACGGTCACCACCAACTTAAGACTTGCTTATAGGTATTTCAACGTTTTCAACTCTTTAATCGACCGTGTTTCATTATCATCTCTTCTTCTTATTAAATGCATCGAGTTCGTTCCATTGGGTAGTTCGCGTGGCGAACGGTTTGATGCAGCCCCCCGGGGGGGACCACGGCACTTTACACCGGGCATGGTGTATGCGCAACCTACAGATCACCAATATATTTGTGATCGATAATGCACACTTCTTACACGACTGACCAGTCGACAGCGCTGCCTTCCTATTATGCGTGTGTAAACCGATGTTGGGCTGCTCAACATCTTTCACGGTTACATCACTTGCACCCGAACCCATGGTGCCGATTTGGTAATATGTTGTACATGGTCTCAAGATGTACGCTTCGACCCCTTATTCAGGGGCTCAAGCTATTACCAGCAAGAACAATCCTCATCCAGACTTGAACTCGAAACACCCGGAGGCGAACGGTTTAACTAATAAGTGCACCAGTCTTGAATCCATGCGTCGGTGGAAACAATGCCGGCATGTTGCATGTATTAGCTCTGAACATAGCGAGTGATTGCCTTGTAGCTGTCGAACTGAGCGTAGAATGTGATTATCGCTCACTTGAAAGGGTCAAGCCCTTTCGAGTCGTCCGGTTTTTACGCCAGACGACTCGGTTCACCATCTTTCGGGAAGGGACCGTCTCGGTCGCAAGCTGCTCCGGTCCCCAAACAACCTGCGACAAATGATAGGAAATGCCGACATCAATATGTGTTCAGTTTGGTTTATCGCTCATTGGTCTGTTTGACCATCGATCCCTGATTATAACTCTCAATTAAACAGTCAGGAGAGTAAGGCATGCCCATCGATATCTCATCGACAGGCGATACCGCAAGAACGGCCAACGACACATCAGGTGATCGATTATTGCTACGACTTTTGCTTAATCGTTTCCACTCCTTAGAGAAAGAAACCCCCGGGGACCGTCTCGGTCGCAAGCTGCTCCGGTCCCTAAACAACCTGCGACAAATGATAGGAAATGCCGACATCAATATGTGTTCAGTTTGGTTTATCGCTCATTGGTCTGTTTGACCATCGATCCCTGATTAAACTCTCAGTAATCCAGTCTGTAGAGTAAGGCATGCCCATCGATATCTCATCGACAGGCGATACCGCATGAACGGCCAACGACACATCAGAGGATCGTATCTTGCTACAACTCTTGCTTAATAGTTTCCACTCCTTGGAGAAAGAAACCCCCGGGGACCGTCTCGGCCGCAAGTTGCTCCGGTCCCTAAACAACCTGCGGCATCAAATGATAGGAAAAGCCGACATCAATACGTGTTCAGTTTGGTTTATCGCTCATAGGTCTGTTTGACCATCGATCCTAGAATTCAACTTTCGAGTAAGGCATGCCCGTCGATATCTCATCGATAGGCGATACCGGTAGAACGGCCAACGACACACATCTAGGATCGCATTTACTCTTCCTTGGATGGATAACCAATACCCTAGGACCGTTTCATCGCGAGCTGCTCCGGTCCTCAAACAACTCGCGAACCACCGATAGGATGATATTAGGAATGGCCGACTTTCATCCTTTAACTCTCAGTTCTGCTTACCAAAACATAGGTACTTGGACCTTAAAGACCACTATATGTTCCCCGATCGGGGGCAATCGGAACGTCTATCCATCATCAACATCGTTTCACTCATTCTGAACCACCAAATTGGACAGACAGTACCATATTCACCAACCGATTGCTTCAACTTCGCAAACTGTATGGTAAGTTCTACTAATTTCACATCTTACCATCGACTAATAGTGCATAAATCCACTTGGAAATCACTTTTCCTTGGTCCTCGGACCTTTTACGACAACGTCCAACAAATATCCGAAGTCGTTTCCCAACTTAGACCAAGCATTTCGTATCTTTACTTCTAATCGATTTTTTCTCGCATAATTGACGATCAAAATCTAAAAACCACATTTTGAGCCAGAAGCAGTCGTCCGATCGTCCTGGGGGTAGTCTCAATCGATTTAGAAGGGTCCAATTCATAAAGATACATACTCAGTCAAAATCATGCTTCTGGCTCACCTACCCCCTATATAGTAAACGAAAGCGTACAGGCGTGGAAAACGTGCCATTTTTCTCCATCACGGACTTTTTTTTTCTCGTTGCACCGACTCTAGTAAAAAAGTGAAATTTTTTACTAGTTACCAACTTTTGCAAATTATCATCGGATATCACTTTTTATGGTCTATAGTAAGTTCTTATCACGTTTTAGTAGTTTTTGAAAAAAAAATTTTTTTGAACTTTTCAAAATTTTTCAAAACAAAGTTTTTGTAGGCGGTTTTGTGTATGGAGGGTTACTAGTCTCGGGGTCACTGTTTGACCAAAAAACCACTATATATCATTCGAAAGGTAATTTCAAGGGCTACAAAAAATTGTTCTACGGCACCCCCCTCCGACGTCTAGTATTCGAGTTATTGGCCAAAAACCATCACTTGAGCGATTTTTCGTTCAGGGTACCCGACTCTAGTAAAAAAGTGAAATTTTTCTCGATTGACCAAGTGTTGCAAATGACCATCGGATTTCACTTTTTATGGTCTATAGTGAGTTCTGATCACGATTTGGTACTTTTTGAAAAAATTTTTTTGACGCACTTTTCAAAATTTTGCAAAACCAAAACTTTTTAGGCGGTTTTGTGTATGGAGGGTTACTAGTCTCGGGGTCACTGTTTGACCAAAAAACCACTATATATCATTCGAAAGGTAATTTCAAGGGCTACAAAAAATTGTTCTACGGCACCCCCCTCCGACGTCTAGTATTCGAGTTATTGACCAAAAACCGCAACTATAGCGGTTTTTCGTACAGGGTACCCGACTCTAGTAAAATGATGCGATTTTTACTAGTCTAGGAACTTTTTGGTCAAAAAATCAAGTATATGTCATTCGATAGATAATTTCAAGGGCTACCAAAAATTGTTCTACGGCACCCCCCTCCGACGCCTAGTATTCGAGTTATTAGCCAAAAACCGCAACTTAAGCGGTTTTTCGTCCAGGGTACCCGACTCTAGTAAAATGATGCGATTTTTACTAGTCTAGGGAACTTTTTGGCCAAAAATCAAGTATATGTCATTCGATAGATAATTTCAAGGGCTACCAAAAATTGTTCCACGACACCCCCCTGCGACGTCTAGTATTCGAGTTATTAGCCAAAAACCATTCATACTTGAGCATTTTGCTCATTTTGCCTGTACGGGTACCGGGGACTAGTAAAATCAGGCCAATTTTACTAGAGTAGGGGTCCTTTTTGGTCAAAAAAACAACTTTTGCTCGTTCGATAGGGAATCGATAGGGCAACAAAAAATCGTTCTACGACCCCCCCTTCCGATGTCTAGTATTCGAGTTATGGGCCAAAAACAGTTTATAGTTAATTTTTCACTCGATTTTACACCAAGTATCGCACATTACTCCGGTTCTATACATTGGATCGTCAATCTTTAAGATTTTATGGGTAGTTCCAACTGTTTGCTGCATTTCATCCATACATTACCAACCGATTCAATGTCTGTGCTAGAAGTTATTAGAGGAATAAAAAAATTTACCCTTGGCTTTGGACCGTACAAGTTTACCCATTTTTGGCCCGTATTTGCCCCATAGCTCCGCCGGTATCCAAGATATCGCCACACTTTCTTCTGGCCATGGCTAGATGGCACTTGTGGCTAGATTTCTTCCATGCACCACTAACCGCTACCATGTCTGTGGCCGGAGCTATTCACGAAAGCGCCTCGCGCACTTGGTCGGATTTTTGGTCCAACTTCACCATTTTTGGCCCATATTTGCACCATAGCTCCGCCGGTATCCAAGATATGGCCACACTTTCTTCTGGCCATGGCTAGATGGCACTTGTGGCTAGATTTCTTCCATGCACCACTAATCGCTACCATGTCTGTGGCCGGAGCTATTCACGAAAGCGTCTCGCGCACTTGGTCGGATTTTTGGTCCAACTTGCACCATTTTTGGCCCGTATTTGCACCATAGCTCCGCCGGTATCCAAGATATGGCCACACTTTCTTCTGGCCATGGGTAGATGGCACTTGTGGCTAGATTTCTTCCATGCACCACTAATCGCTAACATGTCTGTGGCCGGAGCTATTCGACGAACAACCATCGCATTTACCTAGGTACTTTTTCGGATTTTTGGTCCAACTTGCACCATTTTTGGCCCATATTTGCCCCATAGCTCCGCCGGTATCCAAGATATGGCCACACTTTCTTCTGGCCATGGGTAGATGGCACTTGTGGCTAGATTTCTTCCATGCACCACTAATCGCTACCATGTCTGTGGCCGGAGCTATTCACGAAAGCGCCTCGCGCACTTGGTCGGATTTTTGGTCCAACTTGCACCATTTTTGGCCCATATTTGCCCCATAGCTCCGCCGGTATCCAAGATATGGCCACACTTTCTTCTGGCCATGGGTAGATGGCACTTGTGGCTAGATTTCTTCCATGCACCACTAATCGCTACCATGTCTCTGGCCGGAGCTATTCACGAAAGCGCCTCGCGCACTTGGTCGGATTTTTGGTCCAACTTGCACCATTTTTGGCCCATATTTGCCCCATAGCTCCGCCGGTATCCAAGATAGCGCCACACTTTCTTCTGGCCATGGGTAGATGGCACTTGTGGCTAGATTTCTTCCATGCACCACTAATCGCTACCATGTCTGTGGCCGGAGCTATTCGACGAACAACCATCGCATTCACCTTCTCGTTGCACTTCTTCGGGAATTTGGTGCAACCAAGTTTTCACTATAACTTGGTCATTTTCCGTCCATCGGACATGCGGTTTTGGGTGTCGATACTTGACACCGCACGCTACAATATGTTGTTCCACGACCATGTGGTCCGATGCTTCCAACAGGAGCTATTCGAGGAGTACCGATTTTTCACCATTAAAAATGCTCAATTTTGCACCAACTTTTGCCTATAACTCAGGCTGTATCGATCGGATCTTCAATCTTGAAAAAGTTTTGGATAGGTGGCACCAAATGCTACATTTCGTTCTTCCACGTCAACTTTGTCCGATGTCTAGCAAAAAAGTTATTCGCGAACCAAGTCCAGAACCCATGCAATGGCTGCCCACATTGCATACATCACGGCGGTTAACTCTCGTTACTCTATACCGTGGACTTGGTACTTTTTCAGGCATTCGTTGCTACTTCTCGGTTCATGATATTCGTTTACGGTCTTCACTAGGGCATTTGGTGCTCCTTATCGGTTCATGATATTCGTTTACGGTCTTCACTAGGGCATTTGGTGCTCCTTATCGGTTCATGATATTCGTTTACGGTCTTCACTAGGGCATTTGGTGCTCCTTCTCGGTTCATGATATTCGTTTACGGTCTTCACTAGGGCATTTGGTACTGGGCTTCCCACTTTCTACTGATCGATCCATACTCACTTGCGTGCACCTAGCCTAGGAAGGTTTCCTTGGGCTTCCCATCTTTCTACTGATCGATCCATACTCACTTGCGTGCACCTAGCCTAGGAAGGTTTCCTATGGCTTCCCATCTTTCTACTGATCGATCCATACTCACTTGCGTGCACCTAGCCTAGGAAGGTTTCCTTGGGCTTCCCATCTTTCTACTGATCGATCCATACTCACTTGCGTGCACCTAGCCTAGGAAGGTTTCCTTGGGCTTCCCATCTTTCTACTGATCGATCCATACTCACTTGCGTGCACCTAGCCTAGGAAGGTTTCCTTGGGCTTCCCATCTTTCTACTGATCGATCCATACTCACTTGCGTGCACCTAGCCTAGGAAGGTTTCCTATGGCTTCCCATCTTTCTACTGATCGATCCATACTCACTTGCGTGCACCTAGCCTAGGAAGGTTTCCTTGGGCTTCCCATCTTTCTACTGATCGATCCATACTCACTTGCGTGCACCTAGCCTAGGAAGGTTTCCTTGGGCTTCCCATCTTTCTACTGATCGATCCATACTCACTTGCGTGCACCTAGCCTAGGAAGGTTTCCTTGGGCTTCCCATCTTTCTACTGATCGATCCATACTCACTTGCGTGCACCTAGCCTAGGAAGGTTTCCTTGGGCTTCCCATCTTTCTACTGATCGATCCATACTCACTTGCGTGCACCTAGCCTAGGAAGGTTTCCTATGGCTTCCCATCTTTCTACTGATCGATCCATACTCACTTGCGTGCACCTAGCCTAGGAAGGTTTCCTATGGCTTCCCATCTTTCTACTGATCGATCCATACTCACTTGCGTGCACCTAGCCTAGGAAGGTTTCCTATGGCTTCCCATCTTTCTACTGATCGATCCATACTCACTTGCGTGCACCTAGCCTAGGAAGGTTTCCTATGGCTTCCCATCTTTCTACTGATCGATCCATACTCACTTGCGTGCACCTAGCCTAGGAAGGTTTCCTTGGGCTTCCCATCTTTCTACTGATCGATCCATACTCACTTGCGTGCACCTAGCCTAGGAAGGTTTCCTTGGGCTTCCCATCTTTCTACTGATCGATCCATACTCACTTGCGTGCACCTAGCCTAGGAAGGTTTCCTATGGCTTCCCATCTTTCTACTGATCGATCCATACTCACTTGCGTGCACCTAGCCTAGGAAGGTTTCCTTGGGCTTCCCATCTTTCTACTGATCGATCCATACTCACTTGCGTGCACCTAGCCTAGGAAGGTTTCCTATGGCTTCCCATCTTTCTACTGATCGATCCATACTCACTTGCGTGCACCTAGCCTAGGAAGGTTTCCTTGGGCTTCCCATCTTTCTACTGATCGATCCATACTCACTTGCGTGCACCTAGCCTAGGAAGGTTTCCTATGGCTTCCCATCTTTCTACTGATCGATCCATACTCACTTGCGTGCACCTAGCCTAGGAAGGTTTCCTTGGGCTTCCCATCTTTCTACTGATCGATCCATACTCACTTGCGTGCACCTAGCCTAGGAAGGTTTCCTTGGGCTTCCCATCTTTCTACTGATCGATCCATACTCACTTGCGTGCACCTAGCCTAGGAAGGTTTCCTATGGCTTCCCATCTTTCTACTGATCGATCCATACTCACTTGCGTGCACCTAGCCTAGGAAGGTTTCCTTGGGCTTCCCATCTTTCTACTGATCGATCCATACTCACTTGCGTGCACCTAGCCTAGGAAGGTTTCCCTTCGGTACCGACTTCCATCTACGCACTCGATATAACCTAGGTACTTGGTACCGATGTTGGTTAACACTCAAGCATTTCTTGCATCCTGCGTGCAAGGTACCAATTTTCACTTCTTAGGTACGTTTATGGGCCCGCATTAATCCAATATCGCTCCGATGGCCTTTCGCATTATTTCATCCGATAGCCCTTGCCAAAAGCTACCAAAAGTTTCTCCACGGCCATGTGCTCCGACGCTTAGTTTAGGAAATATTCGAAAAAATTCAAAATAGGAAGCATTTTCTTATTGGAAAATCACCTTAAATCGATGGCCATTTTTTGGGCAAAAACTTTAACGTCTTCCCGACTTTGCGGGAATTGCGAATTTTAGGCACCCAGAGAAAATCTTTTACTTTAAGGGGGCGGCCGCGAAGTTGCCCAAAGTCTCGGACACAAAAATTCTCAAGTTCCCCACTCTAGTAAATCGCCCTATGAGTATCTCCTGGCCCGCGAGCTCTGCGAGCGGGCCAGCTTCGGCGATTTTTGCCTTTTCGCCTAGGCGGTTCTTCTACGAAATTGGTCCACAGCTTTTGCTCAGAAAGCTAGCATTTGTTGCAACAGTTAGGTGCTTGGTACCACATTTTGGTATCCATTTGGGCATTTGTTGCAACTACTCGGTACTTTGGCCCACATTTCGCTCTACTCGGGCCTCTATGGTGCTACTTGTCGGTACTTTTGGCCAACTTAGGCCAATTGGGTGCAACTTGTGGGTACTCTGTGGGTACTTTAGGGCATATTGTGTCTTTCGGGTGAACCTTCGCGATACTTCATGGGTAATGATGGCCACCTTAGGAACATTCAGTGCAACCTTTGGGCCTAAGGAAATTTGTCCAACTCTTTGGACTTAGAAAATTTTCTGGACTTAGAAAATTTTCTGGACTTGTAAAAATTTTCAAATGTTCAATTTGGCCCACATTTCGCTCTACTCGGGCCTCTATGGTGCTACTTGGCGGTACTTTTGGCCAACTTAGGCCAATTGGGTGCTATTTGTGGATTCTCTATCGGTACTTTTGGCCAACTTAGGCCAATGGGGTGCTATTTGTGGGTACTCTATCGGTACTTTTGGCCAACTTAGGCCAACTCAGTGCTAGTTGTGGGTACTCTATCGGTACTGTTGGCCAACTTAGGCCAACTCAGTGCTTCTTGTGGGTACTCTATCGGTACTTTTGGCCAACTTAGGCCCATTCGGTGCTATTTGTGGGTACTCTATCGGTACTTTTGGCCAACTTAGGCCAACTCAGTGCTTCTTGTGGGTACTCTATCGGTACTTTTGGCCAACTTAGGCCCATTCGGTGCTATTTGTGG
>NW_026045160.1:227500-235000 GCF_943734845.2 Anopheles funestus
CGAGACCATTCCTTCATCCGTTTCGTAGTGGAGCGTGCGATTCGTGAAGTAGTTCCGCAGCAACGCCTGGAGGTACGGTGGCGTGTTCCTTCGCTGCAGAGCTGCTCCGATCGCTGTCCAGTTGGCCGTGTTGAAGGCGTTCTTCACGTCGATTGTCACCATCGCACACAGTCGATCGCCCCTGCGCTTCTTGTCGAGCGCAACCCTTCCGTTGGCAATCACCCTGTTGATGGCATCCATGGTTGAACGTCCTTTCCTGAATCCGTATTGGGCATCAGCGAGACCGCCCGTAGCATCCAGATGCTCCGTAAGTCTGCGCTGTATGAGTCGCTCCAACACTTTTCCCAGAACACTCAGCAGGCAGATTGGCCGGTACGACGATGATTCTCCGGGTGGTTTCCCGGCCTTCGAGAACAGCACTAGCCGTTGCCTCTTCCATTCGTCGGGGAAGTGGCCGGAATCGATGTAGTGCTGGAACGTTCTCATGAAGACGCGTGGAAACGCCGTCATCGCCGCAATCAAGGCCACGTTCGGAATGTTGTCGTCTCCTGGGGCACGCTGGGGATTGAGCGATTTTGCAATGCTCACCAGCTCACCCTCGGTAACGGCATCCCGTGCCGTGTCCTCGTCCGTCAATCCTGTTGCTGTGGGCCATTCCATGGGCGGTTGCACCGGAAAAAGTTCGCCGACGATGTGCTGCAGCTTGGCTGGATCCCGTTCCATCGGTACTCGGGCTCCTTGCCACATCTGCCTCCGGATTTTGTAGCCTGGCCCGAATCCGTGGGGCCCCAGCTGTTCCGGAAGTTGATCGCCCTGCTCCTTCTTGCTCCGCTTGACCGCTTGCTCAAGTGCTGCTCTCGCTGCTGTGTACGCCGGACGCCGATCCAGTCGCTGCTCTTCCGTTCGGGCTCGCCTGAGTCTTCTCCGCATCCCGATGTAAGTGCGACGTAACTGGGAAATCTCGTCATTCCACCAGTACACCGATCGTCGTCCTCCCCGTGCTGCTGGCAATCTCGGCATCGTCGCGTCGCAGGCAGTTGACATTGCATGCGTCAACTCGTCCGCCAAGAGGGTGCGGTTGCAGATGTCCAGTGACCCCAACATTTCAACGAACAAGTCCTTGTTGAAATACCGGGTTGCCCATCTGCTCTCCGAAGCCTGCTGTGCACTGTGTCCCAGGTTACGCTGCGTCGTCGTCCTCCCGACCGCAAACTTGATGGTATTGTGGTCACTTGGATTTTCGTCGCAGACTCGCCAGTTATTTTCCCCCAGAAGAGACGAGCTGCAGAAGGAAACGTCGATAATGGAACTACGGCCACTGTTGTTGCTCCAGGTTGGCCGGTTGCCCCGGTTCAACAAGACTAGCTCAAGTGATGCCATAGCATCCATCACCACTGCTCCCCTATGAACTCGTTCTCCATCGTTGTGTCTGCGTTCCATCCCCCACGCTCCTGACCAGGCGTTGACGTCCCCGCCGATCACGGTGTCCCGATTCCGCGGAATCACCGACGCAATTTCGGTCCATTTGCGTCGATAATCCTCCACTGACAAATCGGACCCCACAGGAGGTAGATACACGGAGCAGAAAACGATACCACGCATTTCGACCACGACGAAGCAATCCCGCCGATTCTCGATTATGCGTTGGATAGGGTATCTTCCTGTCGATACTGCTGCAACTCTGCCCGTCGGATCCGCGACCCAGTTACCGTTGTTCTCCGGGATCCGGTATGGATCGGCGATCAACACTATGTCGCAGCCTTCGTTCCGAGCAGTCTGCATCAGCATGTCCTGGGCCAGCTGGCTGTGATTAAGGTTCTGTTGAAGGACATTAATCATGACGAGGCCGGTTTTTTACCCCTTCTCCTACTTGGCGGCAGTTGCGCTGTCCGAACGAGTGCCCGATTGCTTCCGGGCCCTTGCAGACGAGGCACTTCCGTTCCTTGGTGCACGGTCCTGTGTGCTTAGTCTCCGCACATCGATGACACTTGCTTGACCGATCCTTCCCACGGCAGTGAGTGGCAATGTGGCCAAACTCGTAGCACCGATAGCATTGGCGCTTCACCTCAACCTTCTTGAACCGGCAGCACTGGCTGAATCCGACAACATGCTGTTTTAGTAGCACGTCGTCCGTCACTGCCACCTCTGGGCATCCGAAAAAAGCGACCAGCGTTCCGTAATTGGATTTAACGGTACTGATCTGGTCTGCGTAGATCGTAACTCCCAGGGCTGTGCTAAGGTCCGTTGCAATTTCCTCGTTGGTGTAGCTTGGTGGAATGTTCGTGCAGGTGAGGCGAGTTGTGGGGGTCCGTGGTCGGGCTTTCGCTTTGCCCTCCAGTGCTTCGGACACTTTCCGCCACATCTCAAGCGTCTCGTCGTGGCTCTTGCAGGACAATTCCAGAAGAATATTCCCCTGGAAATTCATCCTTACACGCTCCACTTTCTGCCGATCATCCCCCAGCTTTTCCTAGAGGATGCGCATCATCTCGTCCTGTGTTGTGTTGTTTGTTGTTTCCAACTCCAACGCATCTGGGACGCGATGCGCGCGCTGCTTCGGTTGTTTTGGTTGTTGCTGGTGCTCCGGCTGCTGTGGCTGGTTCACGTCAAGCGCTGCTGCTTCCTGCTGCCGCTGCTTCCTCCGTGCCCGTCGCTTGGCCTGTTTGCTCAGAACTTTTGTCCATTCGGGTGCCGGTTCTTGAGACTTGTCCTGGTCCTGTCTGTTGTCCGTAGTCTTGTTCTTGTTTTGTCTGCGTTTGCGTTTCTTTGTATTTTTGGCTGTTTGTGTGACTGTGTGTTTGTCTGTTATGTTGCTTGTCTCATCGTTTGAAAGGGTCAAGGGTGTGTCCGTGGTCGTGGGGATGTCTGTTTCAGAGTTTTGTGTGGTTTCGGTCTTTTTGTTTGTTTGTGTTTTGGTGTTTGTGTCTTTTGGTGTTTTTGTCATTTTCTTTGTGTGGGTCGAGGGGTTGTTTGTTTGGGTGTCCTGTGTGTTTGTTGGTTTGTCTGTTTGTGTGGTGTCTTTGCTGTTTGGGTTGTCTGATGTTTGGTTTATCTGTGTTTGTGCTTGTGTTTGTTCCTGTGTCCACTGTTTTACAGCGTTCAACTTAAGCAGAAGCTTGTTGTTGGCCTCCAAGATCAATTCCGTCGTGTGCATCAGTTCTTCCACCTCCTCTTTGGTCGGACCGGGAGACAGCTGTTTTCCGGGAGACTGGGGTGCAGGCTGGGCCTCCACGAGTGAAGACCTGGCCACTTCACCTACATTACCCGTGGACTGCCGCTCAACCGGTGTCGCAATGAGTTCCGGTAGTTCGTCCACTGCACGTGGCGGTGATTCGGGAACGTCCGTCATTGTTGTTTTGTCTTGATTTCCCGTCTTTTTTTTGTCGTCTGTATCGGCAATCAAATTCAGGGAAGTCCTGAATTTGAGTGCCCAGTCTTGTGGCATAGTGGGGAGTCCTTTTGTCTTCTGTCCGTCCCGTATGTCACGGATTAAGCCAGTCAGTATCGCCATTGCCCGCTCTAAATCATTCGCGGGACTGATGCCAACGGGGTACCGTACAAGGAAGTCCTCCAAGCTGCGCCCAGCCGTAGATGTAACCAGTGGTCCAGCACTCCCCTCGATGACCGGCTGCAACGTCGACCGCTTTGCCAGGCCCAGTCCAACCTTCGAAGTGCTTTTCAAAGGTGCGGAAGCTTCCGCAAATGGAAGGGTTGGCATGGTCGGCGAGGAGCCTAGTGTCATCCGGCGAGTGAGTAGGGCCTCTTGTCTGGTTGACATCAACGGGGTCGCCGTGCTTAGGGAGGCCCGTCCTCTGGAGGTCACCCGGGCCGGTCCCGAGAGTCGCTTGGGCGATGCGGTCAGTTGCGACCTGGAGGTACTGCGCGTCATTGGGGCCATAGTGGAAGCAGATGAAGTTTAACCTAGAAATATAAGAGCAGAGGGAAAGTGTAGTATTGCCTTTTTGGAGGATAGGGGTAAAAGTGAAAGGCTTTGCCCTGGAAGAGAAGAGAAGAAGGAGAGTGTAGTATTGTTTAATTGGGTAGGAGGGGTTCTATCTGAAATTATAAAAACAGAGAGAAAGTGTAGTATTGCTTTTTTAGGGGAGGAGGGTTGAATTAGGAGGTTTTTTTTTCCTGAAAGAAAAGAGAAGAAGGAGAGTGTAGTATAGTTTGATTGGGTGGGGTTGGGGGAAGATATGTTATCTGAAATTACAAGAGCAGAGGGAAAGTGTAGTTTTGTCTGTTAAGAGGGGAGTTAGGGTTTGGGTTGAGAGTAGTTTCCTGAAATTGGAAGAACAGAGAGAAAGTGTAGTATTTTCAATTCAGGGAGAGAGGGGTTTGAGATTGAGAATTGTTCTCTGAAATGATAAGAAAAGAAGGAAAGTGTAGTCTTGCTTTATGAGGGATAGGGATTCAATATATATAATATATGGGGGGGGAGATTATAAATTAATAAGATTATTTAATTTGTGCTAAGCGGGAGAAAGAAGAGGTGTTGTGGATATGCAGAAGAAAAATATATGTATACATATATATGTATAGTAGTATTTTCAGATTTGGTAGGTATAGGACGTAAATCGAAATTGATTTAATATTCGGGAATTTTTATGCTAGAGTGTACAGTAGGGTATTTTGAAGGGGATTTGGATGTGTTTACGGGAAACCTGATATATTGTTATTTATTAATTAGAATACTTGAGTGAAGATTGGTTATTTCCAGGATTTTTTTTTTTATATTCAGGGATTAGTTTTTTTTTTTAATGAATCTACTTTTTTAATGAATTAGTGAGTGAACTAATTGTTGGGTGAATGGTTAATTGGTTATTTGGGTGAAAGAGAGAGAAGTGACGGATGGGAGAATAAACAATGGACGCTAGCTGATGGGGTTTTTCACGTTACGGGTAGAAGGTAGCAAGTGTGTACGTGGGAGTAGACTACCGAGCGGGAAAAAAGACTACCTTGCGCATGGAAAGGGGGTTTAGTGTGTACAATTAATTATTATTTTAGAGGGTGTGGCAGGTGCATGGGAGAAAATATTATGAGTGTAGGAAGGTGTGGGTTTGGTCCGTACAGAAATAGTTAGTTTCTTCTGGAGTGATTTACTACGAGTATGAATGAATATTATCTATGATGGGGAGGTAGGGATATTGTTTAGCAATGAGGTTAATGGGATTATATATTCGGGTAAATACGATTTATGGTATGATTAGCTTAATTCATTGAATAGAATAATTTGAATAAAAATTGAATGTCGGTTTAAGATTACAATGCGTGGAGAAATTAATAGGTTTTTACTTTGGAGATTTAAATGTTCGAGATATTACGGGATAATAACGTGCGGGATAATAATATTATAAACGATTGAATTCTAATGATGGACTAATTATTACTTTATCGATTAATCGGAAGAATAGTTGTATTTTATTAAGGGGAATATTGGTGACCTTGGGAGAATATTGTCAGTAGATTGATAATTTGATGCGTTAATGGGTAAGAGGTGTTAGATTTGGTGGTTCAGTTATTTTAATTAAACTTAAGGCCGGGTTTGCAGCGAGGGATCAGATGGTGTTGGAGTATTTGTAGATTGATTGGATTGTTATATTGTGGGGTTTTGATTTCACCTTGTTGTTAATATTGTAAGGGGAAAAAACCGTTGGGTGCAAGAATGAGAGAGTACTATTGTAAATGTTAGTGCGGGTGGGAAAGATTTTTTCTGAATGGCAACGCAAAGCCAGCAAATAAACTGTTCAATTGGATTCTGTGGCCAGAAAGACCGTTGGGTACAAATATGGAACAGGAATATTATTCCGTGGTGCTACAAATGGGAGAAGCGAGAATGGGGAATAAGCAAAGGATGCTGACTGAAGGGATTTCCTCCGTTACGGGTACAAGGTAGCAAGTGCGTTCGTGGTTTGGTGAGGGGGAAAAAACTACCTTGCGCGTGGGAAAGGGGTTTGGTGCGTATAGTTAAATATTATTTTAGAAGGGTGTGGCAGGTGCAAAGGAGAAAAATGTTATGAGCGTAGGAAAGTGTGGGTTTGGTCCGTGCAAGAAAAATTATTTTCTACAGGTGTACAAAATTAATTGCAAGTGTGAAGGAAACTTTCTTCGCAGGAACAAAAGGGGTTTGGTTCGTGTGAATGGGATTTTGTAATGTTGTGTGTTTGTGAATGGGTTTTTTGGGTTTTTGCTCGGGAATTTTGGGATTCTTGTGGGTTTTCCTGACGATTTTTAAATGGGGACAGGGAATTTGTACGTGGGTAGGCAAGGTTTTTAGGAGTGTATGGTTAGTGTTATTGAGTGTTGGGAATAATTTATGAATTAAAATTTCTGCTATCTTAAATGTCTAGGACATGCCGGTTTGAATCTACGCTGGCGCTTGTGGGATGCTTCGTCGCTTGAGGATCAATTTCCGGAGCACACACACACGCACGCACAAGCACTAGGACAATTAAGTTGGGACTGGTTTTGGCAGAGGGCCTCACCAATTTGTGGCGTCGACGCCGTCCGTCGAAAATCCGCGTATTTATTGTAGAAGACAACAAACCAAAACGGTTATCCACAGACGCGGTCGCCTCCCAATTGATCTTAATTATCCGTTGATTCAATACACTGGCACTCGCTAAAGCGGGACTGGTTTGGCAGAGGGCTTCACCAACTTGGGGCGTCAACGCCGCCTGTAGAATATCCGTGAATTATCGTGGAAGACAATAACTCAAAAAAATACGGCAATCAACAGACGCGGACGCCTCCCACTTGCACTTGTTTGCACTCAGTCGCACACGCACGCGCCACTGAAGGTTCTTCGCGCACTAGACACTTTCACGAATGTTCTCAATTTCACTAGTCGGTAAAATTGTCGCAGAAGGCAACTTAATGTGATCCAAATTTAAAATGATCCACTTAACGCAGAAGGCGATTAGAATGCCGTTGGAAATTAGTGAGAAAAAAAAACGGGACAAAATCACTGTGCCGACGGCAGAAGAAGAGAGAACTGGATATAATTTAACAAGAGCCCGTTGGCAATTTGTCGCAGAAGGCAACTTAATTGGATCAATGAATAAATTAATAAGCAAAAAAGGCAGATTTTCACTGGATTCACAAGCTAACACTCGTGTCACAGAGAACACTTTATTAAAACAGAATTCACGCTCGTAGGGATCACAAACACAACACATAAAGCACAGTCACATCCAATCACAAAGTAATTCGGAACGCAACACCGCTTCACTGTTGTTAGCATGATCACACACACACAAGCACAATGTTCCACTTCCAAGTCGCTGATGTAACACCTGCTGTGAGCACTCCACTAATTTCTACCAGAGGCACGCCAAAGGTAGAAAAAGCTTTGTAGAACTCCAATACCAAGGCGAGAGCAAAGTGTAAACACGTCTGCTCCGGTCGGCTGTTCGCAAGCGTCTCGGCATTTGGCTACCTTAAGAGAGTCATAGTTACTCCCGCCGTTTACCCGCGCTTGCTTGAATTTCTTCACGTTGACAT
>NW_026045160.1:237500-262500 GCF_943734845.2 Anopheles funestus
CCGTCCCTACGTGCTGAGCTTCTCCCGTTTCGCTCGCAGCTACTCAGGGAATCCCGGTTGGTTTCTTCTCCTCCCCTTATTAATATGCTTAAATTCTGGGGGTTGTCTCACATCACTTGAGGCCTACAACAAAATCAGTCACATTCCATTCGTTTCGAACCCGGGGCATAGCGAACCGATATATACGCAACAACACTTCACACACACACACACACACGGATTGGGCAATTTACGGTCATTTTTGAATCAACGATGGCCCCCCCGAGCACGTTGTCCGAATATCACTCCAATAAGGACAACGAGTTCCGCTCGGCATCGTTTTGATTCGATCTCTCAACAACAACTCTCGGTCGACTTGGTCGACTTGGACCCACGATGTCTCCCCCCGAGCATGTCGAGCCAACTGCACCACTATTGTATTGGACAACATGTTCCCCTCGGGCATCGATGGGTTAATCATGCACCACTATTATAAAACCCTTTGACGTTTTCCCCCAAGCACGTTGATCCAGTATTACGACGGATACGGTCAACGAAATCTTGGACATCAAAGAGGTTTTCGATTGAATTTCCCCATGTTTCACAACGTACTCTTAGCGGTATCCTACGATACGTCTCACTCTATTTGTGTGTGTGCGCGTTTACGTGCGTGCGATTTATGCGGTTCACCCCTTTACTTTCAGCGCCCTGCGGTCCCAACAAAGGTCCCGAGCACGCCATTATGCACAGTGTGGAAGCGTGTTTCCCCCACGACACTAGACGGGCTGCTCGCCATAGTGTTCTATTGTGGCACGCTCCACCCTGAAGTTTGGTTTGTTGTATATCAAGGAATTGATAGGCACTCAAGAATGTGTGCATCGGCCGGGTTTAATCGTCCGACGCGCAATATGCGTTCAACTTATCGGTGTTCATGTGTCCTGCAGTTCACATTGTGACGCGCATTTAGCTGCGGTCTTCATCGATCCATGAGCCGAGTGATCCCCTGCCTAGGGTTTTATAGTAAGGTTCCCAATGTAACACAATCCCGGTGGTACGTCCAAAGACTAACTTTCTGACTAAGTTGTCTTTATTACCCAATAGTCCCAGGCCTTGTGACTTGTGGCTCATGTCTACGCCCATGGCCACCATTCGCTAAGATAGTTTTGAAGTCACTTTGAAGGCCCAGGAACAACTCTCTTAGCACATCGGTTAACCTGGCGCCGCAGTCAACTCATGTGCTTGGATCGGATCGAGCTATTGAGTATTGGGCCTGCATACTCGCTCATCCGTATCCTTTGCGTACCGCCCCATGGCCCTTGTATGTCTGCACCACAGTTCCTGTTCGTTCCGTGCCTATGGCCGGATACGTATTGCACATCGGTATACCTGTCGCTACTCAGGCAACTCGTGTGCGTGGATTGGATCGAGAACATGGTGTGTGCCCCATGTTATAATTGATAGTCCATATCCACTTTATAGGTTAAAGTCATAAGTTGTGATTGCACAACCATTCTTCATAAGAGTTTAATCACTCTTCAACTAACTTTCGTTCTGGTGTCTTGGTATCAAATCGCGTAAGACACAAGATTCTACTGGCCAAATAGAATCTAGCACATTGGTTAACCTGGCGCCGCAGTCAACTCATGTGCTTGGATCGGATCGAGCTATTGAGTATTGGGCCTGCATACTCGCTCATCCGTATCCTTTGCGTACCGCCCCATGGCCCTTGTATGTCTGCACCACAGTTCCTGTTCGTTCCGTGCCGTAGCCGGATACGTATTGCACATCGGTATACCTGTCGCTACTCAGGCAACTCGTGTGCGTGGATTGGATCGAGCTCATGGGGTGTGTAGAGATTCCATGTTATAATTGCAAGTCCATATCCACTTTATAGGTTAAAGTCATAAGTTGTGATTGCACAACCATACTTCATAAGAGTTTAATAACTCTTCAACTAACTTTCGTTCTGGTGTCTTGGTATCAAATCGCATAAGACACAAGATTCTACTGGCCAAATAGAATCTAGCACATTGGTTAACCTGGCGCCGCAGTCAACTCATGTGCTTGGATCGGATCGAGCTATTGAGTATTGGGCCTGCATACTCGCTCATCCGTATCCTTTGCGTACCGCCCCATGGCCCCGTCCTTAGAGTTAATGACTAATAGGCTTAACTCTTTGTATGTCTGCACCACAGTTCCCGTTCGTTCCGTGCCGTGGCCGGATACGTATTGCACAACAGTAGATACCATCACCTGACGTATCTAACACACCACTATTGTAACTCGTCGTCGAAGGACCTTTCAAGTGCCTGATGGCCAGGGGAGCTCTTACACGGCACGGAGACACAGTGATGCTCGCCCATCACAGTGTACAACGATCGAGTTTGCTTAAGTGTCTGGGTACCTACACACCAGACACAATGCAATGGCCACGGATCCACACAAGGCACATCACATGCAGAAAGCTTCACCAGATTATGACACATACCACACTCTTGTAACTCGTCGTCGAAGGGGCGTTCAAAGTGCCTTACGGCTAGGGGAGATCTAGCACGGCACGGAGACACAGTGATGGTTGCCCATCAAAGTGTACAACGATCGAGTTTGCTTTCCGCGCAAGCGTTCTAAGTGTCTGGGTACCTACACACCAGACACAATGCAATGGCCACGGATCCACACAAGGCACATCACATGCAGAAAGCTTCACCAGATTCTGACACATACCACACTCTTGTAACTCGTCGTCGAAGGGGCGTTCAAAGTGCCTTACGGCTAGGGGGGATCTAGCACGGCACGGAGACACAGTGATGGTCACCCATCAAAGTGTACAACGATCGAGTTTGCTTTCCGCGCAAGCGTTCTAAGTGTCTGGGTATCCAAGCACCAGACACAATGCAATGGCCACGGATCCACACAAGGCACATCACATGCAGAAAGCTTCACCAGATTCTGACACATACCACACACATGCAACTCGTCGTCGAAGGGGCGTTCAAGTGCCTTACGGCTAGGGGAGATCTAGCTCGGCACGGGGACACAGTGATGGTCACCCATCAAAGTGTACAACGAACGAGTTGGCTTTCAACAAATTCTGACACATAGCAAGCGAGCGACCGAGCTACACCGAAGGCAGCCCATGGTTGGTCACTCGCGGACGATCATCAGTAATGATCCTTCCGCAGGTTCACCTACGGAAACCTTGTTACGACTTTTACTTCCTCTAAATCATCAAGTTCGGTCAACTTCAGCCATGCCAGCTGCAGCTCACGAAGGAACCGCGGAAGGTAAGCCTCCAGAAACCTCACTAAATAATCCATCGGTAGTAGCGACGGGCGGTGTGTACAAAGGGCAGGGACGTAATCAGCACTAGCTAATGACTAGTGCTTACTAGAAATTCCAGGTTCATGGGGACCGTTGCAGTCCCCAATCCCGACTAGATGGGCATTTTAGTGATTTCCCGTTCCTCTCGGAATGGGGGCGCCTATTGGCGAGAACACGCTGCGACCCACATTGTAGCACGCGTGCAGCCCAGAACATCTAAGGGCATCACGGACCTGTTATCGCTCATTCTCAGCTTGCTAAACACAAGTTGTCCCGCTAAGCAGGGCAAACGTAGCCGACGACCGCCCGTGAAGGCGCCGCCCGGCTGTAACGTCAGGTGCGCCCGGAGGCGCACTGCTGACAGCGTTCTAGTTAGCATGTTTGAGTCACGTTCGTTATCGGAATTAACCAGACAAATCATTCCACGAACTAAGAACGGCCATGCACCACTACCCTTAAATTTGAGAAAGAGCTATCAATCTGTCTTACCTCGATAAGTTTGGACCTGGTAAATTTTCCCGTGTTGAGTCAAATTAAGCCGCAAGCTCCACTTCTTGTGGTGCCCTTCCGTCAATTCCTTTAAGTTTCAACTTTGCAACCATACTTCCCCCGGAACCCGATTTTGGTTTCCCGGAAGCGACTGAGAGCACCGAATAGGGGTAGCGTCTCCCAATTGCTAATTGGCATCGTTTACGGTTAGAACTAGGGCGGTATCTAATCGCCTTCGATCCTCTAACTTTCGTTCTTGATTAAAGAAAGCATCCATGGCAAACGCTTTCGCTTCAGTTGGTCCTACGACGGTCTACGAATTTCACCTCTCGCGCCGTAATACCAATGCCCCCAACTACTTCTGTTAATCATTACCTCTAGGTTTCTGACAAACCAACGAAATCGTATAAACCGAGGTCATATTCCATTATTCCATGCAAGATTATTCTCGGCCAACGCCAACCCCACGGGGGGGCCGGACGCTTTGTCTTAGCCTGCTTTGAGCACTCTAATTTGTTCAAGGTAAATGTGAGTATCTTGAGCACCATGAGGAGCCCGTGCCGGAGTTAACCGGTAGCACGGTACTCGTTCACAGAGTAACGCCCAAGTACACCATTGTGAGTCGCAGCCGTGAGCGCGCGCACGAACGGCCCCGGCGTGTAACCGGGCGCCCGTGGCGGTCACGTGTCTGGACGGGCAATCAACTTCGAACGTTTTAACCGCAACAACTTTAATATACGCTAGTGGAGCTGGAATTACCGCGGCTGCTGGCACCAGACTTGCCCTCCACTTGATCCTTGTTGAAGGATTTATACTCAACTCATTCCAATTATGGACCATCGTTAGAGAGGTCCATATTGTTATTTCTCGTCACTACCTCCCCGTACTGGGATTGGGTAATTTACGCGCCTGCTGCCTTCCTTGGATGTGGTAGCCATTTCTCAGGCTCCCTCTCCGGAATCGAACCCTGATTCCCCGTTACCCGTCGCAACCATGGTAGTCCTCTACACTACCATCAATAGTTGATAGGGCAGACATTTGAAAGATCTGTCGTCAGTCGACAAGCGACCATACGATCTGCGTCCTTATCCAGACTTCAACTCAAGCCGCCCGGAGGCGATTGGTTTAACTAATAAGTGCACCAGTTCAGCTACCCGCGAGGGCAACAGTCCCGGCATGTTGCATGTATTAGCTCTGGATTTTCCACAGTTATCCAAGTAACTAGTGGTAGGATGATCTTGTGAATTATAGCTGTTATACTGAGCCTTATGCGGTTTCACATTCATTTATGTTTGTACTTAGACATGCATGGCTTAACCTTTGAGACAAGCGTATATTACTGGTAGGATCAACCAGAATTCGTTCCACTACAGACACACACTCGCTTAGTGGGAAATAAATTTCCACACAACTCTCTCTCTCTAGAACCATATGGAATGGCTCTTTGGTGTTGGGTAAGGCACCAATTTGTTGGGGTGTAACGGTCACCACCAACTTTAAGTTTGTTAGGGCACAACGGAAACCACTAACTAAACTTTAGGAAACTAAATTTCCTCACACATTATCTCTCACCATATTAGCACTAGGTGCTATCCACGATTGTACAACGTTTCAACTCTTGAATCGACCGTAGGGCCGCGGAATTGCTTCCGGGCCCCTATTCTCGCTATTAATTGTTCATCTCTTTCAATACATCGAGTTCGTTCCATTGGGTAGTTCGCATGGCGAACGTTTTGATGCAGCCCCCTGGGGGACCACGGCACTTTACACCGGGTATGGTGTATGCGCAACCTACAGATAACAATAAACCCCTTATGCGTGTGTAAACCGATGTTGGGCTGCTCAACATCTTTCATGGTTACATCACTTGCACCAGAACCCACGGTGCCGATTTGGTAATATGTTGTACATTTACTCTCAAGATGTACGCTTCGGCCCCTTATTCAGGGGCTCAAGCTATTACCAGCAAGAACAATCCTCATCCAGACTTGAACTCGAAACACCCGCAGGCGAACGGTTTAACTAATAAGTGCACCAGTCTTGAATCCATGCGTCGGTGGAAACAATGCCGGCGTGTTGCATGTATTAGCTCTGAACTTAGCGAGTGATTGCCTTGCAGCTGTCATACTGAGCGTAGAGCGTGATTATCGCTCACTTGAACCATGTTGAATGGCTCTTTGGTGTAGGGTAAGGCACCAATTTGTTGGGGCGTAACGGTCACCACCAACTTAAGACTTGCTTATAGGTATTTCAACGTTTTCAACTCTTAAATCGACCGTGTTTCATTATCATCTCTTCTTCTTATTAAATGCATAGAGTTCGTTCCATTGGGTAGTTCGCGTGGCGAACGGTTTGATGCAGCCCCCCGGGGGGGACCACGGCACTTTACACCGGGCATGGTGTATGCGCAACCTACAGATCACCAATATATTTGTGATCGATAATGCACACTTCTTACACGACTGACCAGTCGACAGCGCTGCCTTCCTATTATGCGTGTGTAAACCGATGTTGGGCTGCTCAACATCTTTCACGGTTACATCACTTGCACCCGAACCCATGGTGCCGATTTGGTAATATGTTGTACATGGTCTCAAGATGTACGCTTCGACCCCTTATTCAGGGGCTCAAGCTATTACCAGCAAGAACAATCCTCATCCAGACTTGAACTCGAGTCACCCGGAGGCGAACGGTTTAACTAATAAGTGCACCAGTCTTGAATCCATGCGTCGGTGGAAACAATGCCGGCATGTTGCATGTATTAGCTCTGAACATAGCGAGTGATTGCCTTGCAGCTGTCGAACTGAGCGTAGAATGTGATTATCGCTCACTTGAAAGGGTCAAGCCCTTTCGAGTCGTCCGGTTTTTACGCCAGACGACTCGGTTCACCATCTTTCGGGATACAAGTTGACTAAGTGGTACCACTACACTTATCAACTTTCGATTTGGTAATCCTCATCCAGCTTCCTTTCTGGAGGTCCCGAGGATTACCAATTGGGCTGTCATACTGAGCTCATATATTGGAGATCGATAATGCACACTTCTTACACGACTGACCAGTCGACAGCGCTGCCTTCCTATTATGCGTGTGTAAACCGATGTTGGGCTGCTCAACATCTTTCACGGTTACATCACTTGCACCAGAACCCACGGTGCCGATTTGGTAATATGTTGTACATTTACTCAAGATGTACGCTTCGGCCCCTTATTCAGGGGCTCAAGCTATTACCAGCAAGAACAATCCTCATCCAGACTTGAACTCGAAACACCCGGAGGCGAACGGTTTAACTAATAAGTGCACCAGTCTTGAATCCATGCGTCGGTGGAAACAATGCCGGCATGTTGCATGTATTAGCTCTGAACTTAGCGAGTGATTGCCTTGCAGCTGTCGAACTGAGCGTAGAATGTGATTATCGCTCACTTGAACCATGTTGAATGGCTCTTTGGTGTAGGGTAAGGCACCAATTTGTTGGGGCGTAACGGTCACCACCAACTTAAGACTTGCTTATAGGCATTTCAACGTTTTCAACTCTTAAATCGACCGTGTTTCATTATCATCTCTTCTTCTTATTAAATGCATCGAGTTCGTTCCATTGGGTAGTTCGCGTGGCGAACGGTTTGATGCAGCCCCCCGGGGGGGACCACGGCACTTTACACCGGGCATGGTGTATGCGCAACCTACAGATCACCAATATATTTGTGATCGATAATGCACACTTCTTACACGACTGACCAGTCGACAGCGCTGCCTTCCTATTATGCGTGTGTAAACCGATGTTGGGCTGCTCAACATCTTTCACGGTTACATCACTTGCACCCGAACCCATGGTGCCGATTTGGTAATATGTTGTACATGGTCTCAAGATGTACGCTTCGACCCCTTATTCAGGGGCTCAAGCTATTACCAGCAAGATCAATCCTCATCCAGACTTGAACTCGAAACACCCGGAGGCGAACGGTTTAACTAATAAGTGCACCAGTCTTGAATCCATGCGTCGGTGGAAACAATGCCGGCGTGTTGCATGTATTAGCTCTGAACTTAGCGAGTGATTGCCTTGTAGCTGTCGAACTGAGCGTAGAATGTGATTATCGCTCACTTGAAAGGGTCAAGCCCTTTCGAGTCGTCCGGTTTTTACGCCAGACGACTCGGTTCACCATCTTTCGGGAAGGGACCGTCTCGGTCGCAAGCTGCTCCGGTCCCCAAACAACCTGCGACAAATGATAGGAAATGCCGACATCAATACGTGTTCAGTTTGGTTTATCGCTCATAGGTCTTTTTGACCATCGATCCCTGATTATAACTCTCAATTAAACAGTCAGGAGAGTAAGGCATGCCCATCGATATCTCATCGACAGGCGATACCGCAAGAACGGCCAACGACACATCAGGTGATCGATTATTGCTACGACTTTTGCTTAATCGTTTCCACTCCTTAGAGAAAGAAACCCCCGGGGACCGTCTCGGTCGCAAGCTGCTCCGGTCCCTAAACAACCTGCGACAAATGATAGGAAATGCCGACATCAATATGTGTTCAGTTTGGTTTATCGCTCATTGGTCTGTTTGACCATCGATCCCTGATTAAACTCTCAGTAATCCAGTCGGGAGAGTAAGGCATGCCCATCGATATCTCATCGACAGGCGATACCGCTTGAACGGCCAACGACACATCAGAGGATCGTATCTTGCTACAACTTTTGCTTAATCGTTTCTTCTCCTTGGAGAAAGAAACCCCCGGGGACCGTCTCGGCCGCAAGCTGCTCCGGTCCCTAAACAACCTGCGGCATCAAATGATAGGAAAAGCCGACATCAATACGTGTTCAGTTTGGTTTATCGCTCATTGGTCTTGTTTGACCATCGATCCCTGATTAATACTCTCAATTAGAAGGTCGGTAGAGTAAGGCATGCCCATCGATATCTCATCGACAGGCGATACCGCATGAACGGCCAACGACACATCAGAGGATCGTATCTTGCTACAACTCTTGCTTAATAGTTTCCACTCCTTGGAGAAAGAAACCCCCGGGGACCGTCTCGGCCGCAAGTTGCTCCGGTCCCTAAACAACCTGCGGCATCAAATGATAGGAAAAGCCGACATCAATACGTGTTCAGTTTGGTTTATCGCTCATAGGTCTGTTTGACCATCGATCCTAGAATTCAACTTTCGAGTAAGGCATGCCCGTCGATATCTCATCGATAGGCGATACCGGTAGAACGGCCAACGACACACATCTAGGATCGCATTTACTCTTCCTTGGATGGATAACCAATACCCTAGGACCGTTTCATCGCGAGCTGCTCCGGTCCTCAAACAACTCGCGAACCACCGATAGGATGATATTAGGAATGGCCGACTTTCATCCTTTAACTCTCAGTTCTGCTTACCAAAACATAGGTACTTGGACCTTAAAGACCACTATATGTTCCCCGATCGGGGGCAATCGGAACGTCTATCCATCATCAACATCGTTTCACTCATTCCGAACCACCAAATTGGACAGACAGTACCATATTCACCAACCGATTGCTTCAACTTCGCAAACTGTATGGTAAGTTCTACTAATTTCACATCTTACCATCGACTAATAGTGCATAAATCCACTTGGAAATCACTTTTCCTTGGTCCTCGGACCTTCTACGACAACGTCCAACAAATATCCGAAGTCGTTTCCCAACTTAGACCAAGCATTTCGTATCTTTACTTCTAATCGATTTTTTCTCTCATAATTGACGATCAAAATCTAAAAACCACATTTTGAGCCAGAAGCAGTCGTCCGATCGTCCTGGGGGTAGTCTCAATCGATTTAGAAGGGCCCAATTCATAAAGATACGTACTCAGTCAAATTCATGCTTCTGGCTCACCTACCCCCTATATAGAAAACGAAAGCGTACAGGCGTGGAAAACGTGCCATTTTTCTCCATCACGGACTTTTTTTTTCTCGTTGCACCGACTCTAGTAAAAAAGTGAAATTTTTTACTAGTTACCAACTTTTGCAAATTATCATCGGATATCACTTTTCATGGTCTATAGTAAGTTCTTATCACGTTTTAGTAGTTTTTGAAAAAAAAATTTTTTTGAACTTTTCAAAATTTTTCAAAACAAAGTTTTTGTAGGCGGTTTTGTGTATGGAGGGTTACTAGTCTCGGGGTCACTGTTTGACCAAAAAACCACTATATATCATTCGAAAGGTAATTTCAAGGGCTACAAAAAATTGTTCTACGGCACCCCCCTCCGACGTCTAGTATTCGAGTTATTGGCCAAAAACCATCACTTGAGCGATTTTTCGTTCAGGGTACCCGACTCTAGTAAAAAAGTGAAATTTTTCTCGATTGACCAAGTGTTGCAAATGACCATCGGATTTCACTTTTTATGGTCTATAGTGAGTTCTGATCACGATTTGGTACTTTTTGAAAAAATTTTTTTGACGCACTTTTCAAAATTTTGCAAAACCAAAACTTTTTAGGCGGTTTTGTGTATGGAGGGTTACTAGTCTCGGGGTCACTGTTTGACCAAAAAACCACTATATATCATTCGAAAGGTAATTTCAAGGGCTACAAAAAATTGTTCTACGGCACCCCCCTCCGACGTCTAGTATTCGAGTTATTGGCCAAAAACCGCAACTATAGCGGTTTTTCGTACAGGGTACCCGACTCTAGTAAAATGATGCGATTTTTACTAGTCTAGGAACTTTTTGGTCAAAAAATCAAGTATATGTCATTCGATAGATAATTTCAAGGGCTACCAAAAATTGTTCCACGACACCCCCCTGCGACGTCTAGTATTCGAGTTATTAGCCAAAAACCGCAACTTAAGCGGTTTTTCGTCCAGGGTACCCGACTCTAGTAAAATGATGCGATTTTTACTAGTCTAGGGAACTTTTTGGCCAAAAATCAAGTATATGTCATTCGATAGAAAATTTCAAGGGCTACCAAAAATTGTTCCACGACACCCCCCTCCGACGTCTAGTATTCGAGTTATTAGCCAAAAACCGCAACTATAGCGGTTTTTCGTCCAGGGTACCCGACTCTAGTAAAATGATGCGATTTTTACTAGTCTAGGGAACTTTTTGGCCAAAAATCAAGTATATGTCATTCGATAGATAATTTCAAGGGCTACCAAAAATTGTTCCACGACACCCCCCTGCGACGTCTAGTATTCGAGTTATGGGCCAAAAACCATTCATACTTGAGCATTTTGCTCATTTTGCCTGTACGGGTACCGGGGACTAGTAAAATCAGGCCAATTTTACTAGAGTGGGGGTACTTTTTGGTCAAAAAAACAACTTTTGCTCGTTCGATAGGGAATCGATAGGGCAACAAAAAATCGTTCTACGACCCCCCCTTCCGATGTCTAGTATTCGAGTTATGGGCCAAAAACAGTTTATAGTTAATTTTTCACTCGATTTTTCACCAAGTATCGCACATTACTCCGGTTCTATACATTGGATCGTCAATCTTTAAGATTTTATGGGTAGTTCCAACTGTTTGCTACATTTCATCCATACATCACCAACCGATTCAATGTCTGTGCTAGAAGTTATTAGAGGAATAAAACAATTTACCCTTGGCTTTGGACCGTACAATTTTACCCATTTTTGGCCCATATTTGCCCCATAGCTCCGCCGGTATCCAAGATATGGCCACACTTTCTTCTGGCCATGGGTAGATGGCACTTGTGGCTAGATTTCTTCCATGCACCACTAATCGCTACCATGTCTGTGGCCGGAGCTATTCACGAAAGCGCCTCGCGCACTTGGTCGGATTTTTGGTCCAACTTGCACCATTTTTGGCCCATATTTGCCCCATAGCTCCGCCGGTATCCAAGATATGGCCACACTTTCTTCTGGCCATGGCTAGATGGCACTTGTGGCTAGATTTCTTCCATGCACCACTAATCGCTACCATGTCTGTGGCCGGAGCTATTCGACGAACAACCATCGCATTTACCTAGGTACTTTTTCGGATTTTTGGTCCAACTTGCACCATTTTTGGCCCGTATTTGCCCCATAGCTCCGCCGGTATCCAAGATATGGCCACACTTTCTTCTGGCCATGGGTAGATGGCACTTGTGGCTAGATTTCTTCCATGCACCACTAATCGCTACCATGTCTGTGGCCGGAGCTATTCACGAAAGCGCCTCGCGCACTTGGTCGGATTTTTGGTCCACCTGGCACCATTGTTGGCCCGTATTTGCCCCATAGCTCCGCCGGTATCCAAGATATGGCCACACTTTGTTCTGGCCATGGGTAGATGGCACTTGTGGCTAGATTTCTTCCATGCACCACTAATCGCTACCATGTCTCTGGCCGGAGCTATTCGACGAACAACCATCGCATTTACCTAGGTACTTTTTCGGATTTTTGGTCCAACTTGCACCATTTTTGGCCCATATTTGCCCCATAGCTCCGCCGGTATCCAAGATATGGCCACACTTTCTTCTGGCCATGGGTAGATGGCACTTGTGGCTAGATTTCTTCCATGCACCACTAATCGCTACCATGTCTGTGGCCGGAGCTATTCACGAAAGCGCCTCGCGCACTTGGTCGGATTTTTGGTCCACCTGGCACCATTGTTGGCCCGTATTTGCCCCATAGCTCCGCCGGTATCCAAGATATGGCCACACTTTGTTCTGGCCATGGGTAGATGGCACTTGTGGCTAGATTTCTTCCATGCACCACTAATCGCTACCATGTCTGTGGCCGGAGCTATTCACGAAAGCGCCTCGCGCACTTGGTCGGATTTTTGGTCCAACTTGCACCATTTTTGGCCCATATTTGCCCCATAGCTCCGCCGGTATCCAAGATATGGCCACACTTTCTTCTGGCCATGGGTAGATGGCACTTGTGGCTAGATTTCTTCCATGCACCACTAATCGCTACCATGTCTGTGGCCGGAGCTATTCACGAAAGCGCCTCGCGCACTTGGTCGGATTTTTGGTCCAACTTCACCATTTTTGGCCCATATTTGCCCCATAGCTCCGCCGGTATCCAAGATAGCGCCACACTTTCTTCTGGCCATGGGTAGATGGCACTTGTGGCTAGATTTCTTCCATGCACCACTAATCGCTACCATGTCTGTGGCCGGAGCTATTCGACGAACAACCATCGCATTTACCTAGGTACTTTTTCGGATTTTTGGTCCAACTTGCACCATTTTTGGCCCATATTTGCCCCATAGCTCCGCCGGTATCCAAGATATGGCCACACTTTCTTCTGGCCATGGGTAGATGGCACTTGTGGCTAGATTTCTTCCATGCACCACTAATCGCTACCATGTCTGTGGCCGGAGCTATTCGACGAACAACCATCGCATTCACCTTCTCGTTGCACTTCTTCGGGAATTTGGTGCAACCAAGTTTTCACTATAACTTGGTCATTTTCCGTCCATCGGACATGCGGTTTTGGGTGTCGATACTTGACACCGCGCGCTACAATATGTTCCTCCACGACCATGTGGTCCGATGCTTCCAACAGGAGCTATTCGAGGAGTACCGATTTTTCACCATTAAAAATGCTCGTTTTTGCACCAACTTTTGCCTATAACTCAGGCTGTATCGATCGGATCTTCAATCTTGAAAAAGTTTTGGATAGGTGGCATCAACTGCTACATTTCGTTCTTCCACGTCAACTTTGTCCGATGTCTAGCAAAAAAGTTATTCGCGAACCAAGTCCAGAACCCATGCAATGGCTGCCCACATTGCATACATCACGGCGGTTAACTCTCGTTACTCTATACCGAGGACTTGGTACTTTTTCAGGCATTCGTTGCTACTTCTCGGTTCATGATATTCGTTTACGGTCTTCACTAGGGCATTTGGTGCTCCTTATCGGTTCATGATATTCGTTTACGGTTTTCACTAGGGCATTTGGTAATGGGCTTCCCACTTTCTACTGATCGATCCATACTCACTTGCGTGCACCTAGCCTAGGAAGGTTTCCTATGGCTTCCCATCTTTCTACTGATCGATCCATACTCACTTGCGTGCACCTAGCCTAGGAAGGTTTCCTTGGGCTTCCCATCTTTCTACTGATCGATCCATACTCACTTGCGTGCACCTAGCCTAGGAAGGTTTCCTTGGGCTTCCCATCTTTCTACTGATCGATCCATACTCACTTGCGTGCACCTAGCCTAGGAAGGTTTCCTATGGCTTCCCATCTTTCTACTGATCGATCCATACTCACTTGCGTGCACCTAGCCTAGGAAGGTTTCCTATGGCTTCCCATCTTTCTACTGATCGATCCATACTCACTTGCGTGCACCTAGCCTAGGAAGGTTTCCTATGGCTTCCCATCTTTCTACTGATCGATCCATACTCACTTGCGTGCACCTAGCCTAGGAAGGTTTCCTTGGGCTTCCCATCTTTCTACTGATCGATCCATACTCACTTGCGTGCACCTAGCCTAGGAAGGTTTCCTATGGCTTCCCATCTTTCTACTGATCGATCCATACTCACTTGCGTGCACCTAGCCTAGGAAGGTTTCCTTGGGCTTCCCATCTTTCTACTGATCGATCCATACTCACTTGCGTGCACCTAGCCTAGGAAGGTTTCCTTGGGCTTCCCATCTTTCTACTGATCGATCCATACTCACTTGCGTGCACCTAGCCTAGGAAGGTTTCCTATGGCTTCCCATCTTTCTACTGATCGATCCATACTCACTTGCGTGCACCTAGCCTAGGAAGGTTTCCTTGGGCTTCCCATCTTTCTACTGATCGATCCATACTCACTTGCGTGCACCTAGCCTAGGAAGGTTTCCTTGGGCTTCCCATCTTTCTACTGATCGATCCATACTCACTTGCGTGCACCTAGCCTAGGAAGGTTTCCTATGGCTTCCCATCTTTCTACTGATCGATCCATACTCACTTGCGTGCACCTAGCCTAGGAAGGTTTCCTTGGGCTTCCCATCTTTCTACTGATCGATCCATACTCACTTGCGTGCACCTAGCCTAGGAAGGTTTCCTATGGCTTCCCATCTTTCTACTGATCGATCCATACTCACTTGCGTGCACCTAGCCTAGGAAGGTTTCCTATGGCTTCCCATCTTTCTACTGATCGATCCATACTCACTTGCGTGCACCTAGCCTAGGAAGGTTTCCTATGGCTTCCCATCTTTCTACTGATCGATCCATACTCACTTGCGTGCACCTAGCCTAGGAAGGTTTCCTTGGGCTTCCCATCTTTCTACTGATCGATCCATACTCACTTGCGTGCACCTAGCCTAGGAAGGTTTCCTTGGGCTTCCCATCTTTCTACTGATCGATCCATACTCACTTGCGTGCACCTAGCCTAGGAAGGTTTCCTATGGCTTCCCATCTTTCTACTGATCGATCCATACTCACTTGCGTGCACCTAGCCTAGGAAGGTTTCCTTGGGCTTCCCATCTTTCTACTGATCGATCCATACTCACTTGCGTGCACCTAGCCTAGGAAGGTTTCCTTGGGCTTCCCATCTTTCTACTGATCGATCCATACTCACTTGCGTGCACCTAGCCTAGGAAGGTTTCCTATGGCTTCCCATCTTTCTACTGATCGATCCATACTCACTTGCGTGCACCTAGCCTAGGAAGGTTTCCTTGGGCTTCCCATCTTTCTACTGATCGATCCATACTCACTTGCGTGCACCTAGCCTAGGAAGGTTTCCTTGGGCTTCCCATCTTTCTACTGATCGATCCATACTCACTTGCGTGCACCTAGCCTAGGAAGGTTTCCTATGGCTTCCCATCTTTCTACTGATCGATCCATACTCACTTGCGTGCACCTAGCCTAGGAAGGTTTCCTATGGCTTCCCATCTTTCTACTGATCGATCCATACTCACTTGCGTGCACCTAGCCTAGGAAGGTTTCCTATGGCTTCCCATCTTTCTACTGATCGATCCATACTCACTTGCGTGCACCTAGCCTAGGAAGGTTTCCTTGGGCTTCCCATCTTTCTACTGATCGATCCATACTCACTTGCGTGCACCTAGCCTAGGAAGGTTTCCTATGGCTTCCCATCTTTCTACTGATCGATCCATACTCACTTGCGTGCACCTAGCCTAGGAAGGTTTCCTTGGGCTTCCCATCTTTCTACTGATCGATCCATACTCACTTGCGTGCACCTAGCCTAGGAAGGTTTCCTTGGGCTTCCCATCTTTCTACTGATCGATCCATACTCACTTGCGTGCACCTAGCCTAGGAAGGTTTCCTATGGCTTCCCATCTTTCTACTGATCGATCCATACTCACTTGCGTGCACCTAGCCTAGGAAGGTTTCCTTGGGCTTCCCATCTTTCTACTGATCGATCCATACTCACTTGCGTGCACCTAGCCTAGGAAGGTTTCCTTGGGCTTCCCATCTTTCTACTGATCGATCCATACTCACTTGCGTGCACCTAGCCTAGGAAGGTTTCCTATGGCTTCCCATCTTTCTACTGATCGATCCATACTCACTTGCGTGCACCTAGCCTAGGAAGGTTTCCTTGGGCTTCCCATCTTTCTACTGATCGATCCATACTCACTTGCGTGCACCTAGCCTAGGAAGGTTTCCTATGGCTTCCCATCTTTCTACTGATCGATCCATACTCACTTGCGTGCACCTAGCCTAGGAAGGTTTCCCTTTGGTACCGACTTCCATCTACGCACTCGATATAACCTAGGTACTTGGTACCGATGATGGTTAACACTCAAGCATTTCTTGCATCCTGCGTGCAAGGTACCAATTTTCACTTCTCAGGTGCGTTTATGAGCCCGCATTAATCCAATATCGCTCTGATGGCCTTTCTTATTATTTCATCCGATAGCCCTTGCCAAAAGCTACCAAAAGTTCCTCCACGGCCATGTGCTCCGACGCTTAGTTTAGGAAATATTCGAAAAAATTCAAAATAGGAAGCATTTTCTTATTGGAAAATCACCTTAAATCGATGGCCATTTTTTGGGCAAAAACTTTAACGTCTTCCCGACTTTGCGGGAATTGCGAATTTTAGGCACCCAGAGAAAATCTTTTACTTTAAGGGGGCGGCCGCGAAGTTGCCCAAAGTCTCGGACACAAAAATTCTCAAGTTCCCCACTCTAGTAAATCGCCCTATGAGTATCTCCTGGCCCGCGAGCTCTGCGAGCGGGCCAGCTTCGGCGATTTTTGCCTTTTCGCCTAGGCGGTTCTTCTACGAAATTGGTCCACAGCTTTTGCTCAGAAAGCTAGCATTTGTTGCAACAGTTAGGTACTTGGTACCACATTTTGGTATCCATTTGGGCATTTGTGGCAACTACTCGGTACTTTGGCCCACATTTCGCTCTACTCGGGCTTCTATGGTGGTACTTGTCGGTACTTCTGGCCAACTTAGGCCAATTGGGTGCAACTTGTGGGTACTCTGTGGGTACTTTAGGGCGTATTGTGTCTTTCGGGTGAACCTTCGCTATACTTCATGGGTACTGATGGCCAACTTAGGAACATTCAGTGCAACCTTTGGGCCTAAGGAAATTTGTCCAACTCTTTGGACTTAGAAAATTTTCTGGACTTAGAAAATTTTCTGGACTTGTAAAAATTTTCAAATGTTCAATTTGGCCCACATTTCGCTCTACTCGGGCCTCTATGGTGCTACTTGGCGGTACTTTTGGCCAACTTAGGCCAATTGGGTGCTCTTTGTGGGTACTCTATCGGTACTTTTGGCCAACTTAGGCCAATGGGGTGCTATATGTGGGTGCTCTATCGGTACTTTTGGCCATGTTAGGCCCATTCGGTGCTATTTGTGGGTACTCTATCGGTACTTTTGGCCATGTTAGGCCCATTCGGTGCTATTTGTGGGTACTCTATCAGTACTTTTGGCCAACTTAGGCCAACTCAGTGCTACTTGTGGGTACTCTATCGGTACTTTTGGCCAACTTAGGCCAACGCGGTGCTATTTGTGGGTACTCTATCGGTACTTTTGGCCAACTTAGGCCCATTCGGTGCTATTTGTGGGTACTCTATCGGTACTTTTGGCCAACTTAGGCCCATTCGGTGCTATTTGTGGGTACTCTATCGGTACTTTTGGCCAACTTAGGCCAATTGGGTGCTGCTTATGGGTACTCTATCGGTACTTTTGGCCAACTTAGGCCAATTGGGTGCTACTTGTGGGTGCTCTATCGGTACTTTTGGCCAACTTAGGCCCATGGGGTGCTATTTGTGGGTACTCTATCGGTACTTTTGGCCAACTTAGGCCAACTCAGTGCTACTTGTGGGTACTCTATCGGTACTTTTGGCCAACTTAGGCCAAGTGGGTGCTCTTTGCGGGTACTCTATCGGTACTTTTGGCCAACTTAGGCCAACTCAGTGCTACTTGTGGGTGCTCTATCGGTACTTTTGGCCAACTTAGGCCCATTCGGTGCTATTTGTGGGTACTCTATCGGTACTTTGGGACATATTATGTCCTTCGGGTGAACCTTCTCGATACCTCATGGGTACTTGTGGCCAACTTAGGAAAATTCAGTGCAACCTATGGGCCTTTGGAAATTGTTCCAACACTTTGGACTTAGAAAATTTTCTGGACTTAGAAAATTTTTTGGACTTAGAAAAATTTTCAACTTCTGTATCTTCTTCATCATGTTCCATTTTGTGGGACTTAGAAAATTTTCTGGACTTAGAAAATTTTTTGGACTTAGGAAATTTTTCAACACTTGTAAAATTTTTGTTCCTTCTTTGAAGAAGAATACTTTCCACTATTAGCTTCTTTCTCTTTTTCTTCTTAGTTGTCTTCTTATTTTCGGTCCGAGAGCGCCGACACTTGTAAAATTATCTAAGTCCGAAGACTTTTGGAATGAACCAAAAGTCAACGAACACAATACATCAACCCTATCAACATCAAGTGGCAACCCGAAGGAAGCGCAGCGGCCAGCCCATGTACAACGCGAAGTTGTAGCATGCAACCAACCAACCGCTAACCTCCAACGGCACTCAATGTATTCGTTACACATGGGCGCACCTGCACCACACTGTCGTGACCATCCAACGAGCCGTCGGTTCGGTCGTGTGTTACAAGCACCCCATCACATAGGCATAGAGTCACCACACAGTGTTCTTCAACACTCTCGTCACATGGTGCAAGTCACGGTACGCACCACCAATGTGCACTGGTTGGCCAATTCCAGCACACACGGGGCGCGCACGCGCAAGCACTAACCACCAAGCATGGGTCGCCTGAGAGGATCGATGCGAACGCATCTCTACAACTTGAAGCTCCCAGCCTGTAGTCCCGTCGTTTGCGGGCGGTCGTAGGTGTCGAAACTAGTGATATCCACAGTCGGCAAGCTCGTCCACCGGTGTTCCCAACATGTATGGTACTAACACGTGCAGCGCGAACCCGCCCTTTGCGGCCTAGTAGTAAGCGGGGATGAGACGCCAGTGTGCCAATGGACAGCACGGACGGTTCTCGGAGGGTTGTTAGGCCCGCTAGCTTACGACCACCTAATGGGTATAAGAAGCGCTATCAGCTCGGATTGGATACGACCTTAGAGGCGTTCAGGCATAATCCAGCGGACGTAGCGTCATACCATAGTCCGTTCGAACTAGTATTGAGCCAGTGGTCCGTACCTGTGGTTCCTCTCGTACTGCACAGGAATTCCGTTAAGATAGCGACAAACAATGCACACCAGTAGGGTAAAACTAACCTGTCTCACGACGGTCTAAACCCAGCTCACGTTCCCTTGAAAGGGTGAACAATCCTACGCTTGGTAAATTTTGCTTTACAATGATAGGAAGAGCCGACATCGAAGGATCAAAAAGCCACGTCGCTATGAACGCTTGGCGGCCACAAGCCAGTTATCCCTGTGTGCGTAGCTGTCAAGCCAGCAGTTTAGACGTGCTTTGTGTCGCTCCGTATTTTTTGCAAAAATATTGTGCAAAAGTGCTTATAAATAGCGGAACAATAGTCGAAAAGGGCGAATTGAGTGTCATTCTTAGCGAATATTGAAAAAGGAAATCGTTTTACTTCAATTTACTGCGCTAAAACTCAGTTTAAAGTGTCCCCATACACTTTGTATGGGGAACTTCAGTGGCGAATAAATATCGAAATACCGTGTTAGAACATTGGAAAAGTGGTAAAACACATGCTAGGGAGCATAAACTATCGTTTTCCGGCGACGTAAAGTGCTTTTAAAAAGAGATAAACAGTAAAAACTCGACGTGAAAGTGCGTGCAACAGCGTGGTACGGTGGCGTCAGGTGTGTCGTCGCGTGTGTTTGTGTCATCAACAACACCACGAAGCGTTTTCGAGCAGTGAGGACAACAACCCAACGTAAAAGCTCCCTTTTTATGACGACAGCGCCACCCGTGGCGGGTTCCGCAACTTCCAGCGAAGACAGCAACCTCCTTCTCTTCGACGTCTGCAGCGCCACCAGTGACCGGTAGCGGTAGCGCTTAGCCGGGACACCAGCGTTACGAAGCGTTACGGTGCTATAAAACTCGATGCGAATTGCATACCTTTCCGGCGCTTAGCGGTCAGAGAGTGAGAACGCGCAGCCGGAGACCGGGAACGCTTAGCAGGAGACCGGGAACGGTTCTTTGGCTCCGAATCCTTCCCCGGGAACGCCAAAACGAGAGACTTCAACGCGTCAGCAGGCGACGAACCCGTTTTTTGGTGTTTTCTTGAATCTCTTGCGGAATTTATTAAAAATTCTTATTCTTGCGGTTTTCTCTTGCGAAATTGTTTTTAATAAAGAAAAAAGTGGGAGTTTTTTATTCTTGCGATCCGCGGACGGGAAATCTGCCAAAGGGGCTCTAGCGACGGACGGTCGTTACCTTGGCAGATGTTGAAGGGAATATTCCCTTGTTCCGTCTGAACGATTCGTGCAGGCGGTTTTTTGTGAAAGGAGCGGAGAATGGAGGGGCGGGTGCTTCGTTCCGGGGTGCGGTCGTCGTCCACGCCTCGGAAGCGGTCCGATACCCCTTCCCCTTTACCGGAGACACCACGGCCGGCCGGACCAACGGTGGCGGTTCCGTCCGAGGCTGATAATTCCGAGGAGGAGGACGATGCGGAATTTTCCGACGCCTCTCTTCTCGAGCAGACGGTGGTGCCGCCAGTGGTAGCGGCAGGGGAGATGTCTTCAACCGTGGCTCCCCACGACGATGGCGAAGCGTCGGTGCTGGCTTTCCAGCACAAGATGCTGGAGAACTTCGCCAAACAGATCGAGTCGCTGACGGAAGAGCTGCGACTTAGCCGGGAACGTGAAGTGGCCCTGAAGTGTACGCTGGAAGCGCTTCAAGAGGGCATGCGTTCCTTGACGGCGCTTCATTCCTCGGCACAGCCTGTTGGTCAGGGCAGTGCCAGGACAAAACGCAGCCGGCAGCAGCGCAACCGTGCGAAGAAAGCTTCGCAACTGCAGCAGCAGCAGCAGCAGCAGCAGCAGCAGCAGCGGCAGCAGCAGCAGCAGCGGCAGCAGCAACAACAACAGCGGCAGCAGCAGCAGCAGCAGCAGCAGCAGCAGCGCAGCCAGCCACAGCCGCAGCGACGGACGGTCGCAGTGTCGGCTAATGGCCAGCAGCAGCAGCAGCAGCAGCAACCGCAACGTCAGCAGCAGCGGCAACAGCAGCAGATGTCCTGGGCTACGGTCGTGAGCGGTCGGAAGAGCCGATCGCAACGTTCGACTCAGCAGCAGCAGCAACCGCAGCAGGTGGGCCAGCCGTACCGGCCACCTCAGATGCGCCAGCAGCAGCAGCAGAGTCAGCAGCAACAACATCAGCAGCATCGTGCCCAGTCTAAGGGGCGTCCTCCGCGTCCTGACCGCATTGCGGTGGTCCCAGGTTCGGACAAAACCTGGACAGAGATGTACGTGAAGCTGCGTACATCTCAGGAGCTGCAGGACGTCAGGGCAGACATCGGCATGGGGCGCCGGACCGTGCAAGGTCATCTGCTTGTACCGTTGCGGAAGAACGTCGATAGCGCGGAGCTGGCTCGCCGGATCCAGCTAGCGCTAGGTGAGGATGGCGAGGCACGAGTGGTGACGGAGATGGGTGAGCTTCTCATCACCAACGTCGACTCTCTGGCCAAAGAGAGTGACGTGAAGCTTGCCATTGAGGAGAAGCTGGGGTCAGCGGCTGGCATCACTCACGTCGAGCTTTGGGAGCTCCGTGATGGCACAAAGCGAGCGCGTGTTCGACTCCCACTGGCCAAGGCACGGAGTCTCATTGGTCAGAAGTTGACACTCTGCCAATGTGTCAGCGGCATCCGCGAAGTGCCGAAGAAGCCGCTCGACCGTCAGCGCTGCTTCCGTTGCCTGCTGATGGGGCACCTGGCGCGGGACTGCCGTTCTTCAACTGACCGGACGGGTCAGTGTTTGCAGTGTGGCGAGGTAGGCCACCGCGTTAGTCAGTGCACGTCGGCAGCTAAGTGCATTGTCTGCCAGGGGCCCCATCGAGTGGGCCACTCATCGTGCCGACAAGGTCAACAGTGTCGGGTGTAGTGAGGGTGATGCAGGTCAACCTGGGTGGTGGACGCACTGCTCAGGATCTGGCCCTGCAAACAGCCCGCACGAAGCGGGTCGACGTGCTGCTGCTGTCAGAGGTGTATCGACCTCCAGAGGGCAGCGGTAACTGGACGGTGGATTCGTCGGGGAGAGCAGCTGTGGTGGCAACCGGCCACCTTCCAATCCAGCGGGTTTGGCGCTGTGCCATGCCCGGGTTGGCTGCTGCGCAGATTGGAGGGGTGGTCTTCATCAGCTGTTACGCCCCTCCACGTCTCAACGCCGGCGAGTTCGAGCAACTTCTGGAGGCGGTGGAGTTGGAGGCCCAACCCCACCCTCGCATCGTCCTGGCAGGCGATTTCAACGCCTGGAATGAGGAGTGGGGTAGCCAACGTACCACCCGGCGCGGCGAAGAGCTGCTGGACACAATCCGGCAGCTTGGGCTTGTGATCCTGAACCAAGGATCGGTCCCGACGTTCGTGGGCAACGGAGTCGCCACTCCCAGTGTCGTGGATGTGTCTTTCGCGAGCGCATCCATTGCTCGTCCAGACACTTGGGAGGTGGCAGCGAACACCACTTCGTGCCACTATACGGCGTCGGACCACCGGTACATTTTCTTCACCGTGGGGTCTCCAACTCTCGACCAGCAGCGACGACAACAGCAGCAGCACCAGCAGCAGCAGCACCAGCAGCAGCAGCACCTGCAGCAGCAGCATCGTCACCTGAACGGGAGACAGCAGCGACAACAGCAGCAGCATCGTCAGCGGGGACAGGGGTCCTCTTCGTCATCCACCACGTTTCGGCACGCTGGCCGGAGATGGAAGACGACGCAGTTTTCGGTGGAGGCATTCGCAGCCGCACTCCAGACGGCCGGTTTTCCGGAACGAGCCGTCAGCCAGGAGGGGATGGTCGACGCCATGCTAGATGCATGCGACGACACGATGGAGCGCGTCACCATGTCGCATCGTGACCCCCATCGAGACCTCTACTGGTGGACTCCGGAGATCTTGCGTCTTCGGGAGGAGTGTGCGGCCGTGCACGAGCGGATGCTTCATACCACCGACCTGCAGGAGCGCAGCATCGTGGCTGCACATCATCGGTCGGCGAGGAGAGCCGTCGAGAAGGCTGTCCGGGCCAGCAAGCGAGCGCAGCTCGATGAGCTGATTCAACAGGCGGAAACCAACGAGTTTGGGGCCGGTTATCGGGTGGTCATGTCTCGTCTTCGTGGCTGCTTCGTGCCACCTGAGACTGAGCGTGTCGTGTTGGAGCGGATAGCCAACGATCTGTTCCCGACACATCCGCCTGTTGACTGGCCGGACGCTGAATCATCGAGCGTCGACACCGAGGAGCGGAGTTCTTCGTTGACCCCTGTCACCGTGGGCGAGCTGTTGTCCATCGTGGGATCGATGGCGAACCGGAAAGCGCCTGGACTGGACGGTATCCCCAACGCGGCGGTTAAGACGGCCATTAGGAAGTACCCGGAGGTTTTCGTCCGTTTGTACCAGGACTGCCTGGACCGGGGTGCGTTTCCAGCGCCCTGGAAGAGGCAACGACTGGTACTGCTGCCAAAGCCTGGCAAGCCTCCCGGGGAAAGCTCCTCCTACCGGCCGCTGTGCATGCTCGACGCACTCGGCAAGGTGTTGGAGCGCCTAATTCTTAACCGCCTCAACGAGTTCCTGGAGGAACCGGATGCGGAACGGCTGTCGGACGGGCAGTACGGTTTCCGGCGAGGCAGATCCACCATCAGTGCGATCCAGCGCGTTGTCGAAGCGGGCAGGACGGCCATGTCCTTTCGCCGCACCAACGCCCGAGACAAGCGCTGCCTGATGGTGGTGGCACTTGATATCCGCAACGCCTTTAACTCTGCGCCCTGGCAAGCCATCGCCAACGCGCTGAGGGACAAGGGGGTACCGTCATCGCTGCAGCAGATACTGAGGAGCTATTTCGAGGACCGGCGGCTGGTTATCGACACCAGCGAGGGCCCTGTCGAGCGTAACATCAGTGCGGGCGTTCCACAGGGTTCCATTTTGGGACCCACGCTTTGGAACGTGCTGTACGACGGGGTCCTGGGTGTCCAGTTGCCTGAGGGGGCCGAGGTTATTGGCTACGCTGATGACCTTGTCGTCTTGGTCCCCGCAACGACACCCCAAGCCGCTTCCTCGACTGCTGAACGAGCCATCGCGGTAATCATGGACTGGCTGGACCGGAACCGTCTCTCGTTGGCGCCAGAGAAGACGGAAATGACGCTCATCTCCACCCTGAAGCGTCATCCGGTCGTGAGCATCAACATCGGAGGTGTGGTCGTGCAATCCCAGCGCTCCATCCGTTATCTTGGGGTTTGGTTGCACGACCACCTGTCATGGTTGCCGCACGTTCAGCAGGCTGCAGCGAAGGCCATGAAGGTCGCGGAAGCCGTCACGCGCCTCATGCCGAACCACA
Organism: Anopheles funestus; assembly: GCF_943734845.2. Taxonomy (NCBI): domain Eukaryota; kingdom Metazoa; phylum Arthropoda; class Insecta; order Diptera; family Culicidae; genus Anopheles; species Anopheles funestus. The sequence goes on from NW_026045160.1 coordinate 262,134, forward strand.
GTGGACCGAAGTCGTCGCGTGCCCGACTGCTGGCGGCCGTAGCGGACTCCATCCTGCGCTACGGGGCCCCAGTATGGTCGGAGGGGCTGCAGCTGCGCCAATGCCGTAGATTGGTGCAGCGCGTGCAGAGGACAACGGCCATTCGTGTTTGTCGGGCTTTCCGGACGGTGAGGGGTGAGACGGCCGTGCTGCTGGCCGGTCTCATTCCAATATGCCTGCAGATAGAGGAGGACAGCAGGGTCCATCAACGGCTGAACGATCCAGCCAACGAGATCCCCAGGTCTGGCGTTCGTGAGCTGGAGCGTGACCAGACGTATGAGCAGTGGCAGCAGCGGTGGGACGCGGATGCTGCCAGCGAAGACGCCAG
>NW_026045160.1:267500-270000 GCF_943734845.2 Anopheles funestus
AAATCTTGGACATCAAAGAGGTTTTCGATTGAATTTCCCCATGTTTCACAACGTACTCTTAGCGGTATCCTACGATACGTCTCACTCTATTTGTGTGTGTGCGCGTTTACGTGCGTGCGATTTATGCGGTTCACCCCTTTACTTTCAGCGCCCTGCGGTCCCAACAAAGGTCCCGAGCACGCCATTATGCACAGTGTGGAAGCGTGTTTCCCCCACGACACTAGACGGGCTGCTCGCCATAGTGTTCTATTGTGGCACGCTCCACCCTGAAGTTTGGTTTGTTGTATATCAAGGAATTGATAGGCACTCAAGAATGTGTGCATCGGCCGGGTTTAATCGTCCGACGCGCAATATGCGTTCAACTTATCGGTGTTCATGTGTCCTGCAGTTCACATTGTGACGCGCATTTAGCTGCGGTCTTCATCGATCCATGAGCCGAGTGATCCCCTGCCTAGGGTTTTATAGTAAGGTTCCCAATGTAACACAATCCCGGTGGTACGTCCAAAGACTAACTTTCTGACTAAGTTGTCTTTATTACCCAATAGTCCCAGGCCTTGTGACTTGTGGCTCATGTCTACGCCCATGGCCACCATTCGCTAAGATAGTTTTGAAGTCACTTTGAAGGCCCAGGAACAACTCTCTTAGCACATCGGTTAACCTGGCGCCGCAGTCAACTCATGTGCTTGGATCGGATCGAGCTATTGAGTATTGGGCCTGCATACTCGCTCATCCGTATCCTTTGCGTACCGCCCCATGGCCCTTGTATGTCTGCACCACAGTTCCTGTTCGTTCCGTGCCTATGGCCGGATACGTATTGCACATCGGTATACCTGTCGCTACTCAGGCAACTCGTGTGCGTGGATTGGATCGAGAACATGGTGTGTGCCCCATGTTATAATTGATAGTCCATATCCACTTTATAGGTTAAAGTCATAAGTTGTGATTGCACAACCATTCTTCATAAGAGTTTAATCACTCTTCAACTAACTTTCGTTCTGGTGTCTTGGTATCAAATCGCGTAAGACACAAGATTCTACTGGCCAAATAGAATCTAGCACATTGGTTAACCTGGCGCCGCAGTCAACTCATGTGCTTGGATCGGATCGAGCTATTGAGTATTGGGCCTGCATACTCGCTCATCCGTATCCTTTGCGTACCGCCCCATGGCCCCGTCCTTAGAGTTAATGACTAGTAGGCTTAACTCTTTGTATGTCTGCACCACAGTTCCCGTTCGTTCCGTGCCGTGGCCGGATACGTATTGCACATCGGTATACCTGTCGCTACTCAGGCAACTCGTGTGCGTGGATTGGATCGAGCTCATGGGGTGTGTAGAGATTCCATGTTATAATTGCAAGTCCATATCCACTTTATAGGTTAAAGTCATAAGTTGTGATTGCACAACCATACTTCATAAGAGTTTAATAACTCTTCAACTAACTTTCGTTCTGGTGTCTTGGTATCAAATCGCATAAGACACAAGATTCTACTGGCCAAATAGAATCTAGCACATTGGTTAACCTGACGCCGCAGTCAACTCAGGTGCTTGGATCGGATCGAGCTATTGAGTATTGGGCCTGCATACTCGCTCATCCGTATCCTTTGTGTACCGCCCCATGGCCCCGTCCTTAGAGTTAATGACTAATAGGCTTAACTCTTGTTTGTCTGCACCACAGTTCCCGTTCGTTCCGTGCCGTAGCCGGATACGTATTGCACAGTAGTAGACACCGTAATCTGACGTATCTAACACACCACTATTGTAACTCGTCGTCCAAGGACCTTTCAAGTGCCTGATGGCCAGGGGAGCTCTTACACGGCACGGAGACACAGTGATGCTCGCCCATCAAAGTGTACAACGATCGAGTTTGCTTAAGTGTCTGGGTACCTACACACCAGACACAATGCAATGGCCATGGATCCACACAAGGCACATCACATGCAGAAAGCTTCACCAGATTATGACACATACCACACTCTTGTAACTCGTCGTCGAAGGGGCGTTCAAAGTGCCTTACGGCTAGGGGAGATCTAGCACGGCACGGAGACACAGTGATGGTTGCCCATCAAAGTGTACAACGATCGAGTTTGCTTTCCGCGCAAGCGTTCTAAGTGTCTGGGTACCTACACACCAGACACAATGCAATGGCCACGGATCCACACAAGGCACATCACATGCAGAAAGCTTCACCAGATTCTGACACATACCACACTCTTGTAACTCGTCGTCGAAGGGGCGTTCAAAGTGCCTTACGGCTAGGGGGGATCTAGCACGGCACGGAGACACAGTGATGGTCACCCATCAAAGTGTACAACGATCGAGTTTGCTTTCCGCGCAAGCGTTCTAAGTGTCTGGGTATCTAAGCACCAGACACAATGCAATGGCCACGGATCCACACAAGGCACATCACATGCAGAAAGCTTCACCAGATTCTGACACATACCACACACATGCAACTCGTCGTCGAAGGGGCGTTCAAGTGCCTTACGGCTAGGGGAGATCTAG
>NW_026045160.1:272500-282500 GCF_943734845.2 Anopheles funestus
GTAGTTCGCATGGCGAACGTTTTGATGCAGCCCCCTGGGGGACCACGGCACTTTACACCGGGTATGGTGTATGCGCAACCTACAGATAACAATAAACCCCTTATGCGTGTGTAAACCGATGTTGGGCTGCTCAACATCTTTCATGGTTACATCACTTGCACCAGAACCCACGGTGCCGATTTGGTAATATGTTGTACATTTACTCTCAAGATGTACGCTTCGGCCCCTTATTCAGGGGCTCAAGCTATTACCAGCAAGAACAATCCTCATCCAGACTTGAACTCGAAACACCCGCAGGCGAACGGTTTAACTAATAAGTGCACCAGTCTTGAATCCATGCGTCGGTGGAAACAATGCCGGCGTGTTGCATGTATTAGCTCTGAACTTAGCGAGTGATTGCCTTGCAGCTGTCATACTGAGCGTAGAGCGTGATTATCGCTCACTTGAACCATGTTGAATGGCTCTTTGGTGTAGGGTAAGGCACCAATTTGTTGGGGCGTAACGGTCACCACCAACTTAAGACTTGCTTATAGGTATTTCAACGTTTTCAACTCTTAAATCGACCGTGTTTCATTATCATCTCTTCTTCTTATTAAATGCATAGAGTTCGTTCCATTGGGTAGTTCGCGTGGCGAACGGTTTGATGCAGCCCCCCGGGGGGGACCACGGCACTTTACACCGGGCATGGTGTATGCGCAACCTACAGATCACCAATATATTTGTGATCGATAATGCACACTTCTTACACGACTGACCAGTCGACAGCGCTGCCTTCCTATTATGCGTGTGTAAACCGATGTTGGGCTGCTCAACATCTTTCACGGTTACATCACTTGCACCCGAACCCATGGTGCCGATTTGGTAATATGTTGTACATGGTCTCAAGATGTACGCTTCGACCCCTTATTCAGGGGCTCAAGCTATTACCAGCAAGATCAATCCTCATCCAGACTTGAACTCGAAACACCCGGAGGCGAACGGTTTAACTAATAAGTGCACCAGTCTTGAATCCATGCGTCGGTGGAAACAATGCCGGCATGTTGCATGTATTAGCTCTGAACATAGCGAGTGATTGCCTTGTAGCTGTCGAACTGAGCGTAGAATGTGATTATCGCTCACTTGAAAGGGTCAAGCCCTTTCGAGTCGTCCGGTTTTTACGCCAGACGACTCGGTTCACCATCTTTCGGGAAGGGACCGTCTCGGTCGCAAGCTGCTCCGGTCCCTAAACAACCTGCGACAAATGATAGGAAATGCCGACATCAACACGTGTTCAGTTTGGTTTATCGCTCATAGGTCTTTTTGACCATCGATCCCTGATTATAACTCTCAATTAAACAGTCAGGAGAGTAAGGCATGCCCATCGATATCTCATCGACAGGCGATACCGCAAGAACGGCCAACGACACATCAGGTGATCGATTATTGCTACGACTTTTGCTTAATCGTTTCCACTCCTTAGAGAAAGAAACCCCCGGGGACCGTCTCGGTCGCAAGCTGCTCCGGTCCCTAAACAACCTGCGACAAATGATAGGAAATGCCGACATCAATACGTGTTCAGTTTGGTTTATCGCTCATTGGTCTGTTTGACCATCGATCCCTGATTAAACTCTCAGTAATCCAGTCGGGAGAGTAAGGCATGCCCATCGATATCTCATCGACAGGCGATACCGCTTGAACGGCCAACGACACATCAGAGGATCGTATCTTGCTACAACTTTTGCTTAATCGTTTCTTCTCCTTGGAGAAAGAAACCCCCGGGGACCGTCTCGGCCGCAAGCTGCTCCGGTCCCTAAACAACCTGCGGCATCAAATGATAGGAAAAGCCGACATCAATACGTGTTCAGTTTGGTTTATCGCTCATTGGTCTTGTTTGACCATCGATCCCTGATTAATACTCTCAATTAGAAGGTCGGTAGAGTAAGGCATGCCCATCGATATCTCATCGACAGGCGATACCGCATGAACGGCCAACGACACATCAGAGGATCGTATCTTGCTACAACTCTTGCTTAATAGTTTCCACTCCTTGGAGAAAGAAACCCCCGGGGACCGTCTCGGCCGCAAGTTGCTCCGGTCCCTAAACAACCTGCGGCATCAAATGATAGGAAAAGCCGACATCAATACGTGTTCAGTTTGGTTTATCGCTCATAGGTCTGTTTGACCATCGATCCTAGAATTCAACTTTCGAGTAAGGCATGCCCGTCGATATCTCATCGATAGGCGATACCGGTAGAACGGCCAACGACACACATCTAGGATCGCATTTACTCTTCCTTGGATGGATAACCAATACCCTAGGACCGTTTCATCGCGAGCTGCTCCGGTCCTCAAACAACTCGCGAACCACCGATAGGATGATATTAGGAATGGCCGACTTTCATCCTTTAACTCTCAGTTCTGCTTACCAAAACATAGGTACTTGGACCTTAAAGACCACTATATGTTCCCCGATCGGGGGCAATCGGAACGTCTATCCATCATCAACATCGTTTCACTCATTCCGAACCACCAAATTGGACAGACAGTACCATATTCACCAACCGATTGCTTCAACTTCGCAAACTGTATGGTAAGTTCTACTAATTTCACATCTTACCATCGACTAATAGTGCATAAATCCACTTGGAAATCACTTTTCCTTGGTCCTCGGACCTTCTACGACAACGTCCAACAAATATCCGAAGTCGTTTCCCAACTTAGACCAAGCATTTCGTATCTTTACTTCTAATCGATTTTTTCTCTCATAATTGACGATCAAAATCTAAAAACCACATTTTGAGCCAGAAGCAGTCGTCCGATCGTCCTGGGGGTAGTCTCAATCGATTTAGAAGGGCCCAATTCATAAAGATACGTACTCAGTCAAATTCATGCTTCTGGCTCACCTACCCCCTATATAGAAAACGAAAGCGTACAGGCGTGGAAAACGTGCCATTTTTCTCCATCACGGACTTTTTTTTTCTCGTTGCACCGACTCTAGTAAAAAAGTGAAATTTTTTACTAGTTACCAACTTTTGCAAATTATCATCGGATATCACTTTTCATGGTCTATAGTAAGTTCTTATCACGTTTTAGTAGTTTTTGAAAAAAAAATTTTTTTGAACTTTTCAAAATTTTTCAAAACAAAGTTTTTGTAGGCGGTTTTGTGTATGGAGGGTTACTAGTCTCGGGGTCACTGTTTGACCAAAAAACCACTATATATCATTCGAAAGGTAATTTCAAGGGCTACAAAAAATTGTTCTACGGCACCCCCCTCCGACGTCTAGTATTCGAGTTATTGGCCAAAAACCATCACTTGAGCGATTTTTCGTTCAGGGTACCCGACTCTAGTAAAAAAGTGAAATTTTTCTCGATTGACCAAGTGTTGCAAATGACCATCGGATTTCACTTTTTATGGTCTATAGTGAGTTCTGATCACGATTTGGTACTTTTTGAAAAAATTTTTTTGACGCACTTTTCAAAATTTTGCAAAACCAAAACTTTTTAGGCGGTTTTGTGTATGGAGGGTTACTAGTCTCGGGGTCACTTTTTGACCAAAAAACCACTATATATCATTCGAAAGGTAATTTCAAGGGCTACAAAAAATTGTTCTACGGCACCCCCCTCCGACGTCTAGTATTCGAGTTATTGGCCAAAAACCGCAACTATAGCGGTTTTTCGTACAGGGTACCCGACTCTAGTAAAATGATGCGATTTTTACTAGTCTAGGAACTTTTTGGTCAAAAAATCAAGTATATGTCATTCGATAGATAATTTCAAGGGCTACCAAAAATTGTTCCACGGCACCCCCCTCCGACGCCTAGTATTCGAGTTATTAGCCAAAAACCGCAACTATAGCGGTTTTTCGTCCAGGGTACCCGACTCTAGTAAAATGATGCGATTTTTACTAGTCTAGGGAACTTTTTGGCCAAAAATCAAGTATATGTCATTCGATAGATAATTTCAAGGGCTACCAAAAATTGTTCCACGACACCCCCCTGCGACGTCTAGTATTCGAGTTATTAGCCAAAAACCGCAATTATAGCGGTTTTTCGTCCAGGGTACCCGACTCTAGTAAAATGATGCGATTTTTACTAGTCTAGGGAACTTTTTGGCCAAAAATCAAGTATATGTCATTCGATAGAAAATTTCAAGGGCTACCAAAAATTGTTCCACGACACCCCCCTCCGACGTCTAGTATTCGAGTTATTAGCCAAAAACCGCAACTATAGCGGTTTTTCGTCCAGGGTACCCGACTCTAGTAAAATGATGCGATTTTTACTAGTCTAGGGAACTTTTTGGCCAAAAATCAAGTATATGTCATTCGATAGATAATTTCAAGGGCTACCAAAAATTGTTCCACGACACCCCCCTGCGACGTCTAGTATTCGAGTTATGGGCCAAAAACCATTCATACTTGAGCATTTTGCTCATTTTGCCTGTACGGGTACCGGGGACTAGTAAAATCAGGCCAATTTTACTAGAGTGGGGGTACTTTTTGGTCAAAAAAACAACTTTTGCTCGTTCGATAGGGAATCGATAGGGCAACAAAAAATCGTTCTACGACCCCCCCTTCCGATGTCTAGTATTCGAGTTATGGGCCAAAAACAGTTTATAGCTAATTTTTCACTCGATTTTTCACCAAGTATCGCACATTACTCCGGTTCTATACATTGGATCGTCAATCTTTAAGATTTTATGGGTAGTTCCAACTGTTTGCTACATTTCATCCATACATCACCAACCGATTCAATGTCTGTGCTAGAAGTTATTAGAGGAATAAAACAATTTACCCTTGGCTTTGGACCGTACAATTTTACCCATTTTTGGCCCATATTTGCCCCATAGCTCCGCCGGTATCCAAGATATGGCCACACTTTCTTCTGGCCATGGGTAGATGGCACTTGTGGCTAGATTTCTTCCATGCACCACTAATCGCTACCATGTCTGTGGCCGGAGCTATTCACGAAAGCGCCTCGCGCACTTGGTCGGATTTTTGGTCCAACTTGCACCATTTTTGGCCCATATTTGCCCCATAGCTCCGCCGGTATCCAAGATATGGCCACACTTTCTTCTGGCCATGGCTAGATGGCACTTGTGGCTAGATTTCTTCCATGCACCACTAATCGCTACCATGTCTGTGGCCGGAGCTATTCGACGAACAACCATCGCATTTACCTAGGTACTTTTTCGGATTTTTGGTCCAACTTGCACCATTTTTGGCCCGTATTTGCCCCATAGCTCCGCCGGTATCCAAGATATGGCCACACTTTCTTCTGGCCATGGGTAGATGGCACTTGTGGCTAGATTTCTTCCATGCACCACTAATCGCTACCATGTCTGTGGCCGGAGCTATTCACGAAAGCGCCTCGCGCACTTGGTCGGATTTTTGGTCCACCTGGCACCATTGTTGGCCCGTATTTGCCCCATAGCTCCGCCGGTATCCAAGATATGGCCACACTTTGTTCTGGCCATGGGTAGATGGCACTTGTGGCTAGATTTCTTCCATGCACCACTAATCGCTACCATGTCTCTGGCCGGAGCTATTCGACGAACAACCATCGCATTTACCTAGGTACTTTTTCGGATTTTTGGTCCAACTTGCACCATTTTTGGCCCATATTTGCCCCATAGCTCCGCCGGTATCCAAGATATGGCCACACTTTCTTCTGGCCATGGGTAGATGGCACTTGTGGCTAGATTTCTTCCATGCACCACTAATCGCTACCATGTCTGTGGCCGGAGCTATTCACGAAAGCGCCTCGCGCACTTGGTCGGATTTTTGGTCCACCTGGCACCATTGTTGGCCCGTATTTGCCCCATAGCTCCGCCGGTATCCAAGATATGGCCACACTTTGTTCTGGCCATGGGTAGATGGCACTTGTGGCTAGATTTCTTCCATGCACCACTAATCGCTACCATGTCTGTGGCCGGAGCTATTCACGAAAGCGCCTCGCGCACTTGGTCGGATTTTTGGTCCAACTTGCACCATTTTTGGCCCATATTTGCCCCATAGCTCCGCCGGTATCCAAGATATGGCCACACTTTCTTCTGGCCATGGGTAGATGGCACTTGTGGCTAGATTTCTTCCATGCACCACTAATCGCTACCATGTCTGTGGCCGGAGCTATTCACGAAAGCGCCTCGCGCACTTGGTCGGATTTTTGGTCCAACTTCACCATTTTTGGCCCATATTTGCCCCATAGCTCCGCCGGTATCCAAGATAGCGCCACACTTTCTTCTGGCCATGGGTAGATGGCACTTGTGGCTAGATTTCTTCCATGCACCACTAATCGCTACCATGTCTGTGGCCGGAGCTATTCGACGAACAACCATCGCATTTACCTAGGTACTTTTTCGGATTTTTGGTCCAACTTGCACCATTTTTGGCCCATATTTGCCCCATAGCTCCGCCGGTATCCAAGATATGGCCACACTTTCTTCTGGCCATGGGTAGATGGCACTTGTGGCTAGATTTCTTCCATGCACCACTAATCGCTACCATGTCTGTGGCCGGAGCTATTCGACGAACAACCATCGCATTCACCTTCTCGTTGCACTTCTTCGGGAATTTGGTGCAACCAAGTTTTCACTATAACTTGGTCATTTTCCGTCCATCGGACATGCGGTTTTGGGTGTCGATACTTGACACCGCGCGCTACAATATGTTCCTCCACGACCATGTGGTCCGATGCTTCCAACAGGAGCTATTCGAGGAGTACCGATTTTTCACCATTAAAAATGCTCGTTTTTGCACCAACTTTTGCCTATAACTCAGGCTGTATCGATCGGATCTTCAATCTTGAAAAAGTTTTGGATAGGTGGCATCAACTGCTACATTTCGTTCTTCCACGTCAACTTTGTCCGATGTCTAGCAAAAAAGTTATTCGCGAACCAAGTCCAGAACCCATGCAATGGCTGCCCACATTGCATACATCACGGCGGTTAACTCTCGTTACTCTATACCGAGGACTTGGTACTTTTTCAGGCATTCGTTGCTACTTCTCGGTTCATGATATTCGTTTACGGTCTTCACTAGGGCATTTGGTGCTCCTTATCGGTTCATGATATTCGTTTACGGTTTTCACTAGGGCATTTGGTAATGGGCTTCCCACTTTCTACTGATCGATCCATACTCACTTGCGTGCACCTAGCCTAGGAAGGTTTCCTATGGCTTCCCATCTTTCTACTGATCGATCCATACTCACTTGCGTGCACCTAGCCTAGGAAGGTTTCCTTGGGCTTCCCATCTTTCTACTGATCGATCCATACTCACTTGCGTGCACCTAGCCTAGGAAGGTTTCCTTGGGCTTCCCATCTTTCTACTGATCGATCCATACTCACTTGCGTGCACCTAGCCTAGGAAGGTTTCCTATGGCTTCCCATCTTTCTACTGATCGATCCATACTCACTTGCGTGCACCTAGCCTAGGAAGGTTTCCTATGGCTTCCCATCTTTCTACTGATCGATCCATACTCACTTGCGTGCACCTAGCCTAGGAAGGTTTCCTATGGCTTCCCATCTTTCTACTGATCGATCCATACTCACTTGCGTGCACCTAGCCTAGGAAGGTTTCCTTGGGCTTCCCATCTTTCTACTGATCGATCCATACTCACTTGCGTGCACCTAGCCTAGGAAGGTTTCCTATGGCTTCCCATCTTTCTACTGATCGATCCATACTCACTTGCGTGCACCTAGCCTAGGAAGGTTTCCTTGGGCTTCCCATCTTTCTACTGATCGATCCATACTCACTTGCGTGCACCTAGCCTAGGAAGGTTTCCTTGGGCTTCCCATCTTTCTACTGATCGATCCATACTCACTTGCGTGCACCTAGCCTAGGAAGGTTTCCTATGGCTTCCCATCTTTCTACTGATCGATCCATACTCACTTGCGTGCACCTAGCCTAGGAAGGTTTCCTTTGGCTTCCCATCTTTCTACTGATCGATCCATACTCACTTGCGTGCACCTAGCCTAGGAAGGTTTCCTTGGGCTTCCCATCTTTCTAGTGATCGATCCATACTCACTTGCGTGCACCTAGCCTAGGAAGGTTTCCTATGGCTTCCCATCTTTCTACTGATCGATCCATACTCACTTGCGTGCACCTAGCCTAGGAAGGTTTCCTTGGGCTTCCCATCTTTCTACTGATCGATCCATACTCACTTGCGTGCACCTAGCCTAGGAAGGTTTCCTATGGCTTCCCATCTTTCTACTGATCGATCCATACTCACTTGCGTGCACCTAGCCTAGGAAGGTTTCCTATGGCTTCCCATCTTTCTACTGATCGATCCATACTCACTTGCGTGCACCTAGCCTAGGAAGGTTTCCTATGGCTTCCCATCTTTCTACTGATCGATCCATACTCACTTGCGTGCACCTAGCCTAGGAAGGTTTCCTTGGGCTTCCCATCTTTCTACTGATCGATCCATACTCACTTGCGTGCACCTAGCCTAGGAAGGTTTCCTTGGGCTTCCCATCTTTCTACTGATCGATCCATACTCACTTGCGTGCACCTAGCCTAGGAAGGTTTCCTATGGCTTCCCATCTTTCTACTGATCGATCCATACTCACTTGCGTGCACCTAGCCTAGGAAGGTTTCCTTGGGCTTCCCATCTTTCTACTGATCGATCCATACTCACTTGCGTGCACCTAGCCTAGGAAGGTTTCCTTGGGCTTCCCATCTTTCTACTGATCGATCCATACTCACTTGCGTGCACCTAGCCTAGGAAGGTTTCCTATGGCTTCCCATCCCATCTTTCTACTGATCGATCCATACTCACTTGCGTGCACCTAGCCTAGGAAGGTTTCCTTGGGCTTCCCATCTTTCTACTGATCGATCCATACTCACTTGCGTGCACCTAGCCTAGGAAGGTTTCCTTGGGCTTCCCATCTTTCTACTGATCGATCCATACTCACTTGCGTGCACCTAGCCTAGGAAGGTTTCCTATGGCTTCCCATCTTTCTACTGATCGATCCATACTCACTTGCGTGCACCTAGCCTAGGAAGGTTTCCTATGGCTTCCCATCTTTCTACTGATCGATCCATACTCACTTGCGTGCACCTAGCCTAGGAAGGTTTCCTATGGCTTCCCATCTTTCTACTGATCGATCCATACTCACTTGCGTGCACCTAGCCTAGGAAGGTTTCCTTGGGCTTCCCATCTTTCTACTGATCGATCCATACTCACTTGCGTGCACCTAGCCTAGGAAGGTTTCCTATGGCTTCCCATCTTTCTACTGATCGATCCATACTCACTTGCGTGCACCTAGCCTAGGAAGGTTTCCTTGGGCTTCCCATCTTTCTACTGATCGATCCATACTCACTTGCGTGCACCTAGCCTAGGAAGGTTTCCTTGGGCTTCCCATCTTTCTACTGATCGATCCATACTCACTTGCGTGCACCTAGCCTAGGAAGGTTTCCTATGGCTTCCCATCTTTCTACTGATCGATCCATACTCACTTGCGTGCACCTAGCCTAGGAAGGTTTCCTTGGGCTTCCCATCTTTCTACTGATCGATCCATACTCACTTGCGTGCACCTAGCCTAGGAAGGTTTCCTTGGGCTTCCCATCTTTCTACTGATCGATCCATACTCACTTGCGTGCACCTAGCCTAGGAAGGTTTCCTATGGCTTCCCATCTTTCTACTGATCGATCCATACTCACTTGCGTGCACCTAGCCTAGGAAGGTTTCCTTGGGCTTCCCATCTTTCTACTGATCGATCCATACTCACTTGCGTGCACCTAGCCTAGGAAGGTTTCCTATGGCTTCCCATCTTTCTACTGATCGATCCATACTCACTTGCGTGCACCTAGCCTAGGAAGGTTTCCCTTTGGTACCGACTTCCATCTACGCACTCGATATAACCTAGGTACTTGGTACCGATGATGGTTAACACTCAAGCATTTCTTGCATCCTGCGTGCAAGGTACCAATTTTCACTTCTCAGGTGCGTTTATGAGCCCGCATTAATCCAATATCGCTCTGATGGCCTTTCTTATTATTTCATCCGATAGCCCTTGCCAAAAG
>NW_026045160.1:290000-304881 GCF_943734845.2 Anopheles funestus
ATGGCCACCATTCGCTAAGATAGTTTTGAAGTCACTTTGAAGGCCCAGGAACAACTCTCTTAGCACATCGGTTAACCTGGCGCCGCAGTCAACTCATGTGCTTGGATCGGATCGAGCTATTGAGTATTGGGCCTGCATACTCGCTCATCCGTATCCTTTGCGTACCGCCCCATGGCCCTTGTATGTCTGCACCACAGTTCCTGTTCGTTCCGTGCCTATGGCCGGATACGTATTGCACATCGGTATACCTGTCGCTACTCAGGCAACTCGTGTGCGTGGATTGGATCGAGAACATGGTGTGTGCCCCATGTTATAATTGATAGTCCATATCCACTTTATAGGTTAAAGTCATAAGTTGTGATTGCACAACCATTCTTCATAAGAGTTTAATCACTCTTCAACTAACTTTCGTTCTGGTGTCTTGGTATCAAATCGCGTAAGACACAAGATTCTACTGGCCAAATAGAATCTAGCACATTGGTTAACCTGGCGCCGCAGTCAACTCATGTGCTTGGATCGGATCGAGCTATTGAGTATTGGGCCTGCATACTCGCTCATCCGTATCCTTTGCGTACCGCCCCATGGCCCCGTCCTTAGAGTTAATGACTAGTAGGCTTAACTCTTTGTATGTCTGCACCACAGTTCCCGTTCGTTCCGTGCCGTGGCCGGATACGTATTGCACATCGGTATACCTGTCGCTACTCAGGCAACTCGTGTGCGTGGATTGGATCGAGCTCATGGGGTGTGTAGAGATTCCATGTTATAATTGCAAGTCCATATCCACTTTATAGGTTAAAGTCATAAGTTGTGATTGCACAACCATACTTCATAAGAGTTTAATAACTCTTCAACTAACTTTCGTTCTGGTGTCTTGGTATCAAATCGCATAAGACACAAGATTCTACTGGCCAAATAGAATCTAGCACATTGGTTAACCTGACGCCGCAGTCAACTCAGGTGCTTGGATCGGATCGAGCTATTGAGTATTGGGCCTGCATACTCGCTCATCCGTATCCTTTGTGTACCGCCCCATGGCCCCGTCCTTAGAGTTAATGACTAATAGGCTTAACTCTTGTTTGTCTGCACCACAGTTCCCGTTCGTTCCGTGCCGTAGCCGGATACGTATTGCACAGTAGTAGACACCGTAATCTGACGTATCTAACACACCACTATTGTAACTCGTCGTCCAAGGACCTTTCAAGTGCCTGATGGCCAGGGGAGCTCTTACACGGCACGGAGACACAGTGATGCTCGCCCATCAAAGTGTACAACGATCGAGTTTGCTTAAGTGTCTGGGTACCTACACACCAGACACAATGCAATGGCCATGGATCCACACAAGGCACATCACATGCAGAAAGCTTCACCAGATTATGACACATACCACACTCTTGTAACTCGTCGTCGAAGGGGCGTTCAAAGTGCCTTACGGCTAGGGGAGATCTAGCACGGCACGGAGACACAGTGATGGTTGCCCATCAAAGTGTACAACGATCGAGTTTGCTTTCCGCGCAAGCGTTCTAAGTGTCTGGGTACCTACACACCAGACACAATGCAATGGCCACGGATCCACACAAGGCACATCACATGCAGAAAGCTTCACCAGATTATGACACATACCACACTCTTGTAACTCGTCGTCGAAGGGGCGTTCAAAGTGCCTTACGGCTAGGGGGGATCTAGCACGGCACGGAGACACAGTGATGGTCACCCATCAAAGTGTACAACGATCGAGTTTGCTTTCCGCGCAAGCGTTCTAAGTGTCTGGGTATCTAAGCACCAGACACAATGCAATGGCCACGGATCCACACAAGGCACATCACATGCAGAAAGCTTCACCAGATTCTGACACATACCACACACATGCAACTCGTCGTCGAAGGGGCGTTCAAGTGCCTTACGGCTAGGGGAGATCTAGCTCGGCACGGGGACACAGTGATGGTCACCCATCAAAGTGTACAACGAACGAGTTGGCTTTCAACAAATTCTGACACATAGCAAGCGAGCGACCGAGCTACACCGAAGGCAGCCCATGGTTGGTCACTCGCGGACGATCATCAGTAATGATCCTTCCGCAGGTTCACCTACGGAAACCTTGTTACGACTTTTACTTCCTCTAAATCATCAAGTTCGGTCAACTTCAGCCATGCCAGCTGCAGCTCACGAAGGAACCGCGGAAGGTAAGCCTCCAGAAACCTCACTAAATAATCCATCGGTAGTAGCGACGGGCGGTGTGTACAAAGGGCAGGGACGTAATCAGCACTAGCTAATGACTAGTGCTTACTAGAAATTCCAGGTTCATGGGGACCGTTGCAGTCCCCAATCCCGACTAGATGGGCATTTTAGTGATTTCCCGTTCCTCTCGGAATGGGGGCGCCTATTGGCGAGAACACGCTGCGACCCACATTGTAGCACGCGTGCAGCCCAGAACATCTAAGGGCATCACGGACCTGTTATCGCTCATTCTCAGCTTGCTAAACACAAGTTGTCCCGCTAAGCAGGGCAAACGTAGCCGACGACCGCCCGTGAAGGCGCCGCCCGGCTGTAACGTCAGGTGCGCCCGGAGGCGCACTGCTGACAGCGTTCTAGTTAGCATGTTTGAGTCACGTTCGTTATCGGAATTAACCAGACAAATCATTCCACGAACTAAGAACGGCCATGCACCACTACCCTTAAATTTGAGAAAGAGCTATCAATCTGTCTTACCTCGATAAGTTTGGACCTGGTAAATTTTCCCGTGTTGAGTCAAATTAAGCCGCAAGCTCCACTTCTTGTGGTGCCCTTCCGTCAATTCCTTTAAGTTTCAACTTTGCAACCATACTTCCCCCGGAACCCGATTTTGGTTTCCCGGAAGCGACTGAGAGCACCGAATAGGGGTAGCGTCTCCCAATTGCTAATTGGCATCGTTTACGGTTAGAACTAGGGCGGTATCTAATCGCCTTCGATCCTCTAACTTTCGTTCTTGATTAAAGAAAGCATCCATGGCAAACGCTTTCGCTTCAGTTGGTCCTACGACGGTCTACGAATTTCACCTCTCGCGCCGTAATACCAATGCCCCCAACTACTTCTGTTAATCATTACCTCTAGGTTTCTGACAAACCAACGAAATCGTATAAACCGAGGTCATATTCCATTATTCCATGCAAGATTATTCTCGGCCAACGCCAACCCCACGGGGGGGCCGGACGCTTTGTCTTAGCCTGCTTTGAGCACTCTAATTTGTTCAAGGTAAATGTGAGTATCTTGAGCACCATGAGGAGCCCGTGCCGGAGTTAACCGGTAGCACGGTACTCGTTCACAGAGTAACGCCCAAGTACACCATTGTGAGTCGCAGCCGTGAGCGCGCGCACGAACGGCCCCGGCGTGTAACCGGGCGCCCGTGGCGGTCACGTGTCTGGACGGGCAATCAACTTCGAACGTTTTAACCGCAACAACTTTAATATACGCTAGTGGAGCTGGAATTACCGCGGCTGCTGGCACCAGACTTGCCCTCCACTTGATCCTTGTTGAAGGATTTATACTCAACTCATTCCAATTATGGACCATCGTTAGAGAGGTCCATATTGTTATTTCTCGTCACTACCTCCCCGTACTGGGATTGGGTAATTTACGCGCCTGCTGCCTTCCTTGGATGTGGTAGCCATTTCTCAGGCTCCCTCTCCGGAATCGAACCCTGATTCCCCGTTACCCGTCGCAACCATGGTAGTCCTCTACACTACCATCAATAGTTGATAGGGCAGACATTTGAAAGATCTGTCGTCAGTCGACAAGCGACCATACGATCTGCGTCCTTATCCAGACTTCAACTCAAGCCGCCCGGAGGCGATTGGTTTAACTAATAAGTGCACCAGTTCAGCTACCCGCGAGGGCAACAGTCCCGGCATGTTGCATGTATTAGCTCTGGATTTTCCACAGTTATCCAAGTAACTAGTGGTAGGATGATCTTGTGAATTATAGCTGTTATACTGAGCCTTATGCGGTTTCACATTCATTTATGTTTGTACTTAGACATGCATGGCTTAACCTTTGAGACAAGCGTATATTACTGGTAGGATCAACCAGAATTCGTTCCACTACAGACACACACTCGCTTAGTGGGAAATAAATTTCCACACAACTCTCTCTCTCTAGAACCATATGGAATGGCTCTTTGGTGTTGGGTAAGGCACCAATTTGTTGGGGTGTAACGGTCACCACCAACTTTAAGTTTGTTAGGGCACAACGGAAACCACTAACTAAACTTTAGGAAACTAAATTTCCTCACACATTATCTCTCACCATATTAGCACTAGGTGCTATCCACGATTGTACAACGTTTCAACTCTTGAATCGACCGTAGGGCCGCGGAATTGCTTCCGGGCCCCTATTCTCGCTATTAATTGTTCATCTCTTTCAATACATCGAGTTCGTTCCATTGGGTAGTTCGCATGGCGAACGTTTTGATGCAGCCCCCTGGGGGACCACGGCACTTTACACCGGGTATGGTGTATGCGCAACCTACAGATAACAATAAACCCCTTATGCGTGTGTAAACCGATGTTGGGCTGCTCAACATCTTTCATGGTTACATCACTTGCACCAGAACCCACGGTGCCGATTTGGTAATATGTTGTACATTTACTCTCAAGATGTACGCTTCGGCCCCTTATTCAGGGGCTCAAGCTATTACCAGCAAGAACAATCCTCATCCAGACTTGAACTCGAAACACCCGCAGGCGAACGGTTTAACTAATAAGTGCACCAGTCTTGAATCCATGCGTCGGTGGAAACAATGCCGGCGTGTTGCATGTATTAGCTCTGAACTTAGCGAGTGATTGCCTTGCAGCTGTCATACTGAGCGTAGAGCGTGATTATCGCTCACTTGAACCATGTTGAATGGCTCTTTGGTGTAGGGTAAGGCACCAATTTGTTGGGGCGTAACGGTCACCACCAACTTAAGACTTGCTTATAGGTATTTCAACGTTTTCAACTCTTAAATCGACCGTGTTTCATTATCATCTCTTCTTCTTATTAAATGCATAGAGTTCGTTCCATTGGGTAGTTCGCGTGGCGAACGGTTTGATGCAGCCCCCCGGGGGGGACCACGGCACTTTACACCGGGCATGGTGTATGCGCAACCTACAGATCACCAATATATTTGTGATCGATAATGCACACTTCTTACACGACTGACCAGTCGACAGCGCTGCCTTCCTATTATGCGTGTGTAAACCGATGTTGGGCTGCTCAACATCTTTCACGGTTACATCACTTGCACCCGAACCCATGGTGCCGATTTGGTAATATGTTGTACATGGTCTCAAGATGTACGCTTCGACCCCTTATTCAGGGGCTCAAGCTATTACCAGCAAGATCAATCCTCATCCAGACTTGAACTCGAAACACCCGGAGGCGAACGGTTTAACTAATAAGTGCACCAGTCTTGAATCCATGCGTCGGTGGAAACAATGCCGGCATGTTGCATGTATTAGCTCTGAACATAGCGAGTGATTGCCTTGTAGCTGTCGAACTGAGCGTAGAATGTGATTATCGCTCACTTGAAAGGGTCAAGCCCTTTCGAGTCGTCCGGTTTTTACGCCAGACGACTCGGTTCACCATCTTTCGGGAAGGGACCGTCTCGGTCGCAAGCTGCTCCGGTCCCTAAACAACCTGCGACAAATGATAGGAAATGCCGACATCAACACGTGTTCAGTTTGGTTTATCGCTCATAGGTCTTTTTGACCATCGATCCCTGATTATAACTCTCAATTAAACAGTCAGGAGAGTAAGGCATGCCCATCGATATCTCATCGACAGGCGATACCGCAAGAACGGCCAACGACACATCAGGTGATCGATTATTGCTACGACTTTTGCTTAATCGTTTCCACTCCTTAGAGAAAGAAACCCCCGGGGACCGTCTCGGTCGCAAGCTGCTCCGGTCCCTAAACAACCTGCGACAAATGATAGGAAATGCCGACATCAATACGTGTTCAGTTTGGTTTATCGCTCATTGGTCTGTTTGACCATCGATCCCTGATTAAACTCTCAGTAATCCAGTCGGGAGAGTAAGGCATGCCCATCGATATCTCATCGACAGGCGATACCGCTTGAACGGCCAACGACACATCAGAGGATCGTATCTTGCTACAACTTTTGCTTAATCGTTTCTTCTCCTTTGAGAAAGAAACCCCCGGGGACCGTCTCGGCCGCAAGCTGCTCCGGTCCCTAAACAACCTGCGGCATCAAATGATAGGAAAAGCCGACATCAATACGTGTTCAGTTTGGTTTATCGCTCATTGGTCTTGTTTGACCATCGATCCCTGATTAATACTCTCAATTAGAAGGTCGGTAGAGTAAGGCATGCCCATCGATATCTCATCGACAGGCGATACCGCATGAACGGCCAACGACACATCAGAGGATCGTATCTTGCTACAACTCTTGCTTAATAGTTTCCACTCCTTGGAGAAAGAAACCCCCGGGGACCGTCTCGGCCGCAAGTTGCTCCGGTCCCTAAACAACCTGCGGCATCAAATGATAGGAAAAGCCGACATCAATACGTGTTCAGTTTGGTTTATCGCTCATAGGTCTGTTTGACCATCGATCCTAGAATTCAACTTTCGAGTAAGGCATGCCCGTCGATATCTCATCGATAGGCGATACCGGTAGAACGGCCAACGACACACATCTAGGATCGCATTTACTCTTCCTTGGATGGATAACCAATACCCTAGGACCGTTTCATCGCGAGCTGCTCCGGTCCTCAAACAACTCGCGAACCACCGATAGGATGATATTAGGAATGGCCGACTTTCATCCTTTAACTCTCAGTTCTGCTTACCAAAACATAGGTACTTGGACCTTAAAGACCACTATATGTTCCCCGATCGGGGGCAATCGGAACGTCTATCCATCATCAACATCGTTTCACTCATTCCGAACCACCAAATTGGACAGACAGTACCATATTCACCAACCGATTGCTTCAACTTCGCAAACTGTATGGTAAGTTCTACTAATTTCACATCTTACCATCGACTAATAGTGCATAAATCCACTTGGAAATCACTTTTCCTTGGTCCTCGGACCTTCTACGACAACGTCCAATAAATATCCGAAGTCGTTTCCCAACTTAGACCAAGCATTTCGTATCTTTACTTCTAATCGATTTTTTCTCTCATAATTGACGATCAAAATCTAAAAACCACATTTTGAGCCAGAAGCAGTCGTCCGATCGTCCTGGGGGTAGTCTCAATCGATTTAGAAGGGCCCAATTCATAAAGATACGTACTCAGTCAAATTCATGCTTCTGGCTCACCTACCCCCTATATAGAAAACGAAAGCGTACAGGCGTGGAAAACGTGCCATTTTTCTCCATCACGGACTTTTTTTTTCTCGTTGCACCGACTCTAGTAAAAAAGTGAAATTTTTTACTAGTTACCAACTTTTGCAAATTATCATCGGATATCACTTTTCATGGTCTATAGTAAGTTCTTATCACGTTTTAGTAGTTTTTGAAAAAAAAATTTTTTTGAACTTTTCAAAATTTTTCAAAACAAAGTTTTTGTAGGCGGTTTTGTGTATGGAGGGTTACTAGTCTCGGGGTCACTGTTTGACCAAAAAACCACTATATATCATTCGAAAGGTAATTTCAAGGGCTACAAAAAATTGTTCTACGGCACCCCCCTCCGACGTCTAGTATTCGAGTTATTGGCCAAAAACCATCACTTGAGCGATTTTTCGTTCAGGGTACCCGACTCTAGTAAAATGATGCGATTTTTACTAGTCTAGGAACTTTTTGGTCAAAAAATCAAGTATATGTCATTCGATAGATAATTTCAAGGGCTACCAAAAATTGTTCCACGGCACCCCCCTCCGACGCCTAGTATTCGAGTTATTAGCCAAAAACCGCAACTATAGCGGTTTTTCGTCCAGGGTACCCGACTCTAGTAAAATGATGCGATTTTTACTAGTCTAGGGAACTTTTTGGCCAAAAATCAAGTATATGTCATTCGATAGATAATTTCAAGGGCTACCAAAAATTGTTCCACGACACCCCCCTGCGACGTCTAGTATTCGAGTTATTAGCCAAAAACCGCAATTATAGCGGTTTTTCGTCCAGGGTACCCGACTCTAGTAAAATGATGCGATTTTTACTAGTCTAGGGAACTTTTTGGCCAAAAATCAAGTATATGTCATTCGATAGAAAATTTCAAGGGCTACCAAAAATTGTTCCACGACACCCCCCTCCGACGTCTAGTATTCGAGTTATTAGCCAAAAACCGCAACTATAGCGGTTTTTCGTCCAGGGTACCCGACTCTAGTAAAATGATGCGATTTTTACTAGTCTAGGGAACTTTTTGGCCAAAAATCAAGTATATGTCATTCGATAGATAATTTCAAGGGCTACCAAAAATTGTTCCACGACACCCCCCTGCGACGTCTAGTATTCGAGTTATGGGCCAAAAACCATTCATACTTGAGCATTTTGCTCATTTTGCCTGTACGGGTACCGGGGACTAGTAAAATCAGGCCAATTTTACTAGAGTGGGGGTACTTTTTGGTCAAAAAAACAACTTTTGCTCGTTCGATAGGGAATCGATAGGGCAACAAAAAATCGTTCTACGACCCCCCCTTCCGATGTCTAGTATTCGAGTTATGGGCCAAAAACAGTTTATAGCTAATTTTTCACTCGATTTTTCACCAAGTATCGCACATTACTCCGGTTCTATACATTGGATCGTCAATCTTTAAGATTTTATGGGTAGTTCCAACTGTTTGCTACATTTCATCCATACATCACCAACCGATTCAATGTCTGTGCTAGAAGTTATTAGAGGAATAAAACAATTTACCCTTGGCTTTGGACCGTACAATTTTACCCATTTTTGGCCCATATTTGCCCCATAGCTCCGCCGGTATCCAAGATATGGCCACACTTTCTTCTGGCCATGGGTAGATGGCACTTGTGGCTAGATTTCTTCCATGCACCACTAATCGCTACCATGTCTGTGGCCGGAGCTATTCACGAAAGCGCCTCGCGCACTTGGTCGGATTTTTGGTCCAACTTGCACCATTTTTGGCCCATATTTGCCCCATAGCTCCGCCGGTATCCAAGATATGGCCACACTTTCTTCTGGCCATGGGTAGATGGCACTTGTGGCTAGATTTCTTCCATGCACCACTAATCGCTACCATGTCTGTGGCCGGAGCTATTCGACGAACAACCATCGCATTTACCTAGGTACTTTTTCGGATTTTTGGTCCAACTTGCACCATTTTTGGCCCGTATTTGCCCCATAGCTCCGCCGGTATCCAAGATATGGCCACACTTTGTTCTGGCCATGGGTAGATGGCACTTGTGGCTAGATTTCTTCCATGCACCACTAATCGCTACCATGTCTGTGGCCGGAGCTATTCACGAAAGCGCCTCGCGCACTTGGTCGGATTTTTGGTCCACCTGGCACCATTGTTGGCCCGTATTTGCCCCATAGCTCCGCCGGTATCCAAGATATGGCCACACTTTGTTCTGGCCATGGGTAGATGGCACTTGTGGCTAGATTTCTTCCATGCACCACTAATCGCTACCATGTCTCTGGCCGGAGCTATTCGACGAACAACCATCGCATTTACCTAGGTACTTTTTCGGATTTTTGGTCCAACTTGCACCATTTTTGGCCCATATTTGCCCCATAGCTCCGCCGGTATCCAAGATATGGCCACACTTTCTTCTGGCCATGGGTAGATGGCACTTGTGGCTAGATTTCTTCCATGCACCACTAATCGCTACCATGTCTGTGGCCGGAGCTATTCACGAAAGCGCCTCGCGCACTTGGTCGGATTTTTGGTCCACCTGGCACCATTGTTGGCCCGTATTTGCCCCATAGCTCCGCCGGTATCCAAGATATGGCCACACTTTGTTCTGGCCATGGGTAGATGGCACTTGTGGCTAGATTTCTTCCATGCACCACTAATCGCTACCATGTCTGTGGCCGGAGCTATTCACGAAAGCGCCTCGCGCACTTGGTCGGATTTTTGGTCCAACTTGCACCATTTTTGGCCCATATTTGCCCCATAGCTCCGCCGGTATCCAAGATATGGCCACACTTTCTTCTGGCC
Source organism: Anopheles funestus (assembly GCF_943734845.2). Classification (NCBI taxonomy): domain Eukaryota; kingdom Metazoa; phylum Arthropoda; class Insecta; order Diptera; family Culicidae; genus Anopheles; species Anopheles funestus. The sequence continues at coordinate 300,102 of NW_026045160.1, forward strand.
ATGGGTAGATGGCACTTGTGGCTAGATTTCTTCCATGCACCACTAATCGCTACCATGTCTGTGGCCGGAGCTATTCACGAAAGCGCCTCGCGCACTTGGTCGGATTTTTGGTCCAACTTCACCATTTTTGGCCCATATTTGCCCCATAGCTCCGCCGGTATCCAAGATAGCGCCACACTTTCTTCTGGCCATGGGTAGATGGCACTTGTGGCTAGATTTCTTCCATGCACCACTAATCGCTACCATGTCTGTGGCCGGAGCTATTCGACGAACAACCATCGCATTTACCTAGGTACTTTTTCGGATTTTTGGTCCAACTTGCACCATTTTTGGCCCATATTTGCCCCATAGCTCCGCCGGTATCCAAGATATGGCCACACTTTCTTCTGGCCATGGGTAGATGGCACTTGTGGCTAGATTTCTTCCATGCACCACTAATCGCTACCATGTCTGTGGCCGGAGCTATTCGACGAACAACCATCGCATTCACCTTCTCGTTGCACTTCTTCGGGAATTTGGTGCAACCAAGTTTTCACTATAACTTGGTCATTTTCCGTCCATCGGACATGCGGTTTTGGGTGTCGATACTTGACACCGCGCGCTACAATATGTTCCTCCACGACCATGTGGTCCGATGCTTCCAACAGGAGCTATTCGAGGAGTACCGATTTTTCACCATTAAAAATGCTCGTTTTTGCACCAACTTTTGCCTATAACTCAGGCTGTATCGATCGGATCTTCAATCTTGAAAAAGTTTTGGATAGGTGGCATCAACTGCTACATTTCGTTCTTCCACGTCAACTTTGTCCGATGTCTAGCAAAAAAGTTATTCGCGAACCAAGTCCAGAACCCATGCAATGGCTGCCCACATTGCATACATCACGGCGGTTAACTCTCGTTACTCTATACCGAGGACTTGGTACTTTTTCAGGCATTCGTTGCTACTTCTCGGTTCATGATATTCGTTTACGGTCTTCACTAGGGCATTTGGTGCTCCTTATCGGTTCATGATATTCGTTTACGGTTTTCACTAGGGCATTTGGTAATGGGCTTCCCACTTTCTACTGATCGATCCATACTCACTTGCGTGCACCTAGCCTAGGAAGGTTTCCTATGGCTTCCCATCTTTCTACTGATCGATCCATACTCACTTGCGTGCACCTAGCCTAGGAAGGTTTCCTTGGGCTTCCCATCTTTCTACTGATCGATCCATACTCACTTGCGTGCACCTAGCCTAGGAAGGTTTCCTTGGGCTTCCCATCTTTCTACTGATCGATCCATACTCACTTGCGTGCACCTAGCCTAGGAAGGTTTCCTATGGCTTCCCATCTTTCTACTGATCGATCCATACTCACTTGCGTGCACCTAGCCTAGGAAGGTTTCCTATGGCTTCCCATCTTTCTACTGATCGATCCATACTCACTTGCGTGCACCTAGCCTAGGAAGGTTTCCTATGGCTTCCCATCTTTCTACTGATCGATCCATACTCACTTGCGTGCACCTAGCCTAGGAAGGTTTCCTTGGGCTTCCCATCTTTCTACTGATCGATCCATACTCACTTGCGTGCACCTAGCCTAGGAAGGTTTCCTATGGCTTCCCATCTTTCTACTGATCGATCCATACTCACTTGCGTGCACCTAGCCTAGGAAGGTTTCCTTGGGCTTCCCATCTTTCTACTGATCGATCCATACTCACTTGCGTGCACCTAGCCTAGGAAGGTTTCCTTGGGCTTCCCATCTTTCTACTGATCGATCCATACTCACTTGCGTGCACCTAGCCTAGGAAGGTTTCCTATGGCTTCCCATCTTTCTACTGATCGATCCATACTCACTTGCGTGCACCTAGCCTAGGAAGGTTTCCTTGGGCTTCCCATCTTTCTACTGATCGATCCATACTCACTTGCGTGCACCTAGCCTAGGAAGGTTTCCTTGGGCTTCCCATCTTTCTACTGATCGATCCATACTCACTTGCGTGCACCTAGCCTAGGAAGGTTTCCTATGGCTTCCCATCTTTCTACTGATCGATCCATACTCACTTGCGTGCACCTAGCCTAGGAAGGTTTCCTTGGGCTTCCCATCTTTCTACTGATCGATCCATACTCACTTGCGTGCACCTAGCCTAGGAAGGTTTCCTATGGCTTCCCATCTTTCTACTGATCGATCCATACTCACTTGCGTGCACCTAGCCTAGGAAGGTTTCCTATGGCTTCCCATCTTTCTACTGATCGATCCATACTCACTTGCGTGCACCTAGCCTAGGAAGGTTTCCTATGGCTTCCCATCTTTCTACTGATCGATCCATACTCACTTGCGTGCACCTAGCCTAGGAAGGTTTCCTTGGGCTTCCCATCTTTCTACTGATCGATCCATACTCACTTGCGTGCACCTAGCCTAGGAAGGTTTCCTTGGGCTTCCCATCTTTCTACTGATCGATCCATACTCACTTGCGTGCACCTAGCCTAGGAAGGTTTCCTATGGCTTCCCATCTTTCTACTGATCGATCCATACTCACTTGCGTGCACCTAGCCTAGGAAGGTTTCCTTGGGCTTCCCATCTTTCTACTGATCGATCCATACTCACTTGCGTGCACCTAGCCTAGGAAGGTTTCCTTGGGCTTCCCATCTTTCTACTGATCGATCCATACTCACTTGCGTGCACCTAGCCTAGGAAGGTTTCCTATGGCTTCCCATCTTTCTACTGATCGATCCATACTCACTTGCGTGCACCTAGCCTAGGAAGGTTTCCTTGGGCTTCCCATCTTTCTACTGATCGATCCATACTCACTTGCGTGCACCTAGCCTAGGAAGGTTTCCTTGGGCTTCCCATCTTTCTACTGATCGATCCATACTCACTTGCGTGCACCTAGCCTAGGAAGGTTTCCTATGGCTTCCCATCTTTCTACTGATCGATCCATACTCACTTGCGTGCACCTAGCCTAGGAAGGTTTCCTATGGCTTCCCATCTTTCTACTGATCGATCCATACTCACTTGCGTGCACCTAGCCTAGGAAGGTTTCCTATGGCTTCCCATCTTTCTACTGATCGATCCATACTCACTTGCGTGCACCTAGCCTAGGAAGGTTTCCTTTGGCTTCCCATCTTTCTACTGATCGATCCATACTCACTTGCGTGCACCTAGCCTAGGAAGGTTTCCTATGGCTTCCCATCTTTCTACTGATCGATCCATACTCACTTGCGTGCACCTAGCCTAGGAAGGTTTCCTTGGGCTTCCCATCTTTCTACTGATCGATCCATACTCACTTGCGTGCACCTAGCCTAGGAAGGTTTCCTTGGGCTTCCCATCTTTCTACTGATCGATCCATACTCACTTGCGTGCACCTAGCCTAGGAAGGTTTCCTATGGCTTCCCATCTTTCTACTGATCGATCCATACTCACTTGCGTGCACCTAGCCTAGGAAGGTTTCCTTGGGCTTCCCATCTTTCTACTGATCGATCCATACTCACTTGCGTGCACCTAGCCTAGGAAGGTTTCCTTGGGCTTCCCATCTTTCTACTGATCGATCCATACTCACTTGCGTGCACCTAGCCTAGGAAGGTTTCCTATGGCTTCCCATCTTTCTACTGATCGATCCATACTCACTTGCGTGCACCTAGCCTAGGAAGGTTTCCTTGGGCTTCCCATCTTTCTACTGATCGATCCATACTCACTTGCGTGCACCTAGCCTAGGAAGGTTTCCTATGGCTTCCCATCTTTCTACTGATCGATCCATACTCACTTGCGTGCACCTAGCCTAGGAAGGTTTCCCTTTGGTACCGACTTCCATCTACGCACTCGATATAACCTAGGTACTTGGTACCGATGATGGTTAACACTCAAGCATTTCTTGCATCCTGCGTGCAAGGTACCAATTTTCACTTCTCAGGTGCGTTTATGAGCCCGCATTAATCCAATATCGCTCTGATGGCCTTTCTTATTATTTCATCCGATAGCCCTTGCCAAAAGCTACCAAAAGTTCCTCCACGGCCATGTGCTCCGACGCTTAGTTTAGGAAATATTCGAAAAAATTCAAAATAGGAAGCATTTTCTTATTGGAAAATCACCTTAAATCGATGGCCATTTTTTGGGCAAAAACTTTAACGTCTTCCCGACTTTGCGGGAATTGCGAATTTTAGGCACCCAGAGAAAATCTTTTACTTTAAGGGGGCGGCCGCGAAGTTGCCCAAAGTCTCGGACACAAAAATTCTCAAGTTCCCCACTCTAGTAAATCGCCCTATGAGTATCTCCTGGCCCGCGAGCTCTGCGAGCGGGCCAGCTTCGGCGATTTTTGCCTTTTCGCCTAGGCGGTTCTTCTACGAAATTGGTCCACAGCTTTTGCTCAGAAAGCTAGCATTTGTTGCAACAGTTAGGTACTTGGTACCACATTTTGGTATCCATTTGGGCATTTGTGGCAACTACTCGGTACTTTGGCCCACATTTCGCTCTACTCGGGCTTCTATGGTGGTACTTGTCGGTACTTCTGGCCAACTTAGGCCAATTGGGTGCAACTTGTGGGTACTCTGTGGGTACTTTAGGGCGTATTGTGTCTTTCGGGTGAACCTTCGCTATACTTCATGGGTACTGATGGCCAACTTAGGAACATTCAGTGCAACCTTTGGGCCTAAGGAAATTTGTCCAACTCTTTGGACTTAGAAAATTTTCTGGACTTAGAAAATTTTCTGGACTTGTAAAAATTTTCAAATGTTCAATTTGGCCCACATTTCGCTCTACTCGGGCCTCTATGGTGCTACTTGGCGGTACTTTTGGCCAACTTAGGCCAATTG
>NW_026045161.1:2500-15000 GCF_943734845.2 Anopheles funestus
ATCACTTGCACCAGAACCCACGGTGCCGATTTGGTAATATGTTGTACATTTACTCTCAAGATGTACGCTTCGGCCCCTTATTCAGGGGCTCAAGCTATTACCAGCAAGAACAATCCTCATCCAGACTTGAACTCGAAACACCCGGAGGCGAACGGTTTAACTAATAAGTGCACCAGTCTTGAATCCATGCGTCGGTGGAAACAATGCCGGCGTGTTGCATGTATTAGCTCTGAACTTAGCGAGTGATTGCCTTGCAGCTGTCGAACTGAGCGTAGAGCGTGATTATCGCTCACTTGAACCATGTTGAATGGCTCTTTGGTGTAGGGTAAGGCACCAATTTGTTGGGGCGTAACGGTCACCACCAACTTAAGACTTGCTTATAGGCATTTCAACGTTTTCAACTCTTAAATCGACCGTGTTTCATTATCATCTCTTCTTCTTATTAAATGCATCGAGTTCGTTCCATTGGGTAGTTCGCGTGGCGAACGGTTTGATGCAGCCCCCCGGGGGGGACCACGGCACTTTACACCGGGCATGGTGTATGCGCAACCTACAGATCACCAATATATTTGTGATCGATAATGCACACTTCTTACACGACTGACCAGTCGACAGCGCTGCCTTCCTATTATGCGTGTGTAAACCGATGTTGGGCTGCTCAACATCTTTCACGGTTACATCACTTGCACCCGAACCCATGGTGCCGATTTGGTAATATGTTGTACATGGTCTCAAGATGTACGCTTCGACCCCTTATTCAGGGGCTCAAGCTATTACCAGCAAGATCAATCCTCATCCAGACTTGAACTCGAAACACCCGGAGGCGAACGGTTTAACTAATAAGTGCACCAGTCTTGAATCCATGCGTCGGTGGAAACAATGCCGGCGTGTTGCATGTATTAGCTCTGAACTTAGCGAGTGATTGCCTTGTAGCTGTCGAACTGAGCGTAGAATGTGATTATCGCTCACTTGAAAGGGTCAAGCCCTTTCGAGTCGTCCGGTTTTTACGCCAGACGACTCGGTTCACCATCTTTCGGGATACAAGTTGACTAAGTGGTACCACTACACTTATCAACTTTCGATTTGGTAATCCTCATCCAGCTTCCTTTCTGGAGGTCCCGAGGATTACCAATTGGGCTGTCATACTGAGCTCATATATTGGAGATCGATAATGCACACTTCTTACACGACTGACCAGTCGACAGCGCTGCCTTCCTATTATGCGTGTGTAAACCGATGTTGGGCTGCTCAACATCTTTCACGGTTACATCACTTGCACCAGAACCCACGGTGCCGATTTGGTAATATGTTGTACATTTACTCTCAAGATGTACGCTTCGGCCCCTTATTCAGGGGCTCAAGCTATTACCAGCAAGAACAATCCTCATCCAGACTTGAACTCGAAACACCCGGAGGCGAACGGTTTAACTAATAAGTGCACCAGTCTTGAATCCATGCGTCGGTGGAAACAATGCCGGCGTGTTGCATGTATTAGCTCTGAACTTAGCGAGTGATTGCCTTGCAGCTGTCATACTGAGCGTAGAGCGTGATTATCGCTCACTTGAACCATGTTGAATGGCTCTTTGGTGTAGGGTAAGGCACCAATTTGTTGGGGCGTAACGGTCACCACCAACTTAAGACTTGCTTATAGGCATTTCAACGTTTTCAACTCTTAAATCGACCGTGTTTCATTATTATCTCTTCTTCTTATTAAATGCATCGAGTTCGTTCCATTGGGTAGTTCGCGTGGCGAACGGTTTGATGCAGCCCCCCGGGGGGGACCACGGCACTTTACACCGGGTATGGTGTATGCGCAACCTACAGATCACCAATATATTTGTGATCGATAATGCACACTTCTTACACGACTGACCAGTCGACAGCGCTGCCTTCCTATTATGCGTGTGTAAACCGATGTTGGGCTGCTCAACATCTTTCACGGTTACATCACTTGCACCCGAACCCATGGTGCCGATTTGGTAATATGTTGTACATGGTCTCAAGATGTACGCTTCGACCCCTTATTCAGGGGCTCAAGCTATTACCAGCAAGATCAATCCTCATCCAGACTTGAACTCGAAACACCCGGAGGCGAACGGTTTAACTAATAAGTGCACCAGTCTTGAATCCATGCGTCGGTGGAAACAATGCCGGCATGTTGCATGTATTAGCTCTGAACATAGCGAGTGATTGCCTTGTAGCTGTCGAACTGAGCGTAGAATGTGATTATCGCTCACTTGAAAGGGTCAAGCCCTTTCGAGTCGTCCGGTTTTTACGCCAGACGACTCGGTTCACCATCTTTCGGGAAGGGACCGTCTCGGTCGCAAGCTGCTCCGGTCCCCAAACAACCTGCGACAAATGATAGGAAATGCCGACATCAATACGTGTTCAGTTTGGTTTATCGCTCATAGGTCTTTTTGACCATCGATCCCTGATTATAACTCTCAATTAAACAGTCAGGAGAGTAAGGCATGCCCATCGATATCTCATCGACAGGCGATACCGCAAGAACGGCCAACGACACATCAGGTGATCGATTATTGCTACGACTTTTGCTTAATCGTTTCCACTCCTTAGAGAAAGAAACCCCCGGGGACCGTCTCGGTCGCAAGCTGCTCCGGTCCCTAAACAACCTGCGACAAATGATAGGAAATGCCGACATCAATATGTGTTCAGTTTGGTTTATCGCTCATTGGTCTGTTTGACCATCGATCCCTGATTAAACTCTCAGTAATCCAGTCGGGAGAGTAAGGCATGCCCATCGATATCTCATCGACAGGCGATACCGCTTGAACGGCCAACGACACATCAGAGGATCGTATCTTGCTACAACTTTTGCTTAATCGTTTCTTCTCCTTGGAGAAAGAAACCCCCGGGGACCGTCTCGGCCGCAAGCTGCTCCGGTCCCTAAACAACCTGCGGCATCAAATGATAGGAAAAGCCGACATCAATACGTGTTCAGTTTGGTTTATCGCTCATTGGTCTTGTTTGACCATCGATCCCTGATTAATACTCTCAATTAGAAGGTCGGTAGAGTAAGGCATGCCCATCGATATCTCATCGACAGGCGATACCGCATGAACGGCCAACGACACATCAGAGGATCGTATCTTGCTACAACTCTTGCTTAATAGTTTCCACTCCTTGGAGAAAGAAACCCCCGGGGACCGTCTCGGCCGCAAGTTGCTCCGGTCCCTAAACAACCTGCGGCATCAAATGATAGGAAAAGCCGACATCAATACGTGTTCAGTTTGGTTTATCGCTCATAGGTCTGTTTGACCATCGATCCTAGAATTCAACTTTCGAGTAAGGCATGCCCGTCGATATCTCATCGATAGGCGATACCGGTAGAACGGCCAACGACACACATCTAGGATCGCATTTACTCTTCCTTGGATGGATAACCAATACCCTAGGACCGTTTCATCGCGAGCTGCTCCGGTCCTCAAACAACTCGCGAACCACCGATAGGATGATATTAGGAATGGCCGACTTTCATCCTTTAACTCTCAGTTCTGCTTACCAAAACATAGGTACTTGGACCTTAAAGACCACTATATGTTCCCCGATCGGGGGCAATCGGAACGTCTATCCATCATCAACATCGTTTCACTCATTCCGAACCACCAAATTGGACAGACAGTACCATATTCACCAACCGATTGCTTCAACTTCGCAAACTGTATGGTAAGTTCTACTAATTTCACATCTTACCATCGACTAATAGTGCATAAATCCACTTGGAAATCACTTTTCCTTGGTCCTCGGACCTTCTACGACAACGTCCAACAAATATCCGAAGTCGTTTCCCAACTTAGACCAAGCATTTCGTATCTTTACTTCTAATCGATTTTTTCTCTCATAATTGACGATCAAAATCTAAAAACCACATTTTGAGCCAGAAGCAGTCGTCCGATCGTCCTGGGGGTAGTCTCAATCGATTTAGAAGGGCCCAATTCATAAAGATACGTACTCAGTCAAATTCATGCTTCTGGCTCACCTACCCCCTATATAGAAAACGAAAGCGTACAGGCGTGGAAAACGTGCCATTTTTCTCCATCACGGACTTTTTTTTTCTCGTTGCACCGACTCTAGTAAAAAAGTGAAATTTTTTACTAGTTACCAACTTTTGCAAATTATCATCGGATATCACTTTTCATGGTCTATAGTAAGTTCTTATCACGTTTTAGTAGTTTTTGAAAAAAAAATTTTTTTGAACTTTTCAAAATTTTTCAAAACAAAGTTTTTGTAGGCGGTTTTGTGTATGGAGGGTTACTAGTCTCGGGGTCACTGTTTGACCAAAAAACCACTATATATCATTCGAAAGGTAATTTCAAGGGCTACAAAAAATTGTTCTACGGCACCCCCCTCCGACGTCTAGTATTCGAGTTATTGGCCAAAAACCATCACTTGAGCGATTTTTCGTTCAGGGTACCCGACTCTAGTAAAAAAGTGAAATTTTTCTCGATTGACCAAGTGTTGCAAATGACCATCGGATTTCACTTTTTATGGTCTATAGTGAGTTCTGATCACGATTTGGTACTTTTTGAAAAAATTTTTTTGACGCACTTTTCAAAATTTTGCAAAACCAAAACTTTTTAGGCGGTTTTGTGTATGGAGGGTTACTAGTCTCGGGGTCACTGTTTGACCAAAAAACCACTATATATCATTCGAAAGGTAATTTCAAGGGCTACAAAAAATTGTTCTACGGCACCCCCCTCCGACGTCTAGTATTCGAGTTATTGGCCAAAAACCGCAACTATAGCGGTTTTTCGTACAGGGTACCCGACTCTAGTAAAATGATGCGATTTTTACTAGTCTAGGAACTTTTTGGTCAAAAAATCAAGTATATGTCATTCGATAGATAATTTCAAGGGCTACCAAAAATTGTTCCACGACACCCCCCTGCGACGTCTAGTATTCGAGTTATTAGCCAAAAACCGCAACTTAAGCGGTTTTTCGTCCAGGGTACCCGACTCTAGTAAAATGATGCGATTTTTACTAGTCTAGGGAACTTTTTGGCCAAAAATCAAGTATATGTCATTCGATAGATAATTTCAAGGGCTACCAAAAATTGTTCCACGACACCCCCCTCCGACGTCTAGTATTAGAGTTATTAGCCAAAAACCGCAACTATAGCGGTTTTTCGTCCAGGGTACCCGACTCTAGTAAAATGATGCGATTTTTACTAGTCTAGGGAACTTTTTGGCCAAAAATCAAGTATATGTCATTCGATAGATAATTTCAAGGGCTACCAAAAATTGTTCCACGACACCCCCCTGCGACGTCTAGTATTCGAGTTATTAGCCAAAAACCGCAATTATAGCGGTTTTTCGTCCAGGGTACCCGACTCTAGTAAAATGATGCGATTTTTACTAGTCTAGGGAACTTTTTGGCCAAAAAATCAAGTATATGTCAATCGATAGATAATTTCAAGGGCTACCAAAAATTGTTCTAAGACACCCCCCTGCGACGTCTAGTATTCGAGTTATGGGCCAAAAACCATTCATACTTGAGCATTTTGCTCATTTTGCCTGTACGGGTACCGGGGACTAGTAAAATCAGGCCAATTTTACTAGAGTGGGGGTACTTTTTGGTCAAAAAAACAACTTTTGCTCGTTCGATAGGGAATCGATAGGGCAACAAAAAATCGTTCTACGACCCCCCCTTCCGATGTCTAGTATTCGAGTTATGGGCCAAAAACAGTTTATAGCTAATTTTTCACTCGATTTTTCACCAAGTATCGCACATTACTCCGGTTCTATACATTGGATCGTCAATCTTTAAGATTTTATGGGTAGTTCCAACTGTTTGCTACATTTCATCCATACATCTCCAACCGATTCAATGTCTGTGCTAGAAGTTATTAGAGGAATAAAAAAATTTACCCTTGGCTTTGAACCGTCAAATTTTACCCATTTTTGGCCCATATTTGCCCCATAGCTCCGCCGGTATCCAAGATATGGCCACACTTTCTTCTGGCCATGGGTAGATGGCACTTGTGGCTAGATTTCTTCCATGCACCACTAATCGCTACCATGTCTGTGGCCGGAGCTATTCAAGAAAGCGCCTCGCGCACTTGGTCGGATTTTTGGTCCAACTTGCACCATTTTTGGCCCATATTTGCCCCATAGCTCCGCCGGTATCCAAGATATGGCCACACTTTCTTCTGGCCATGGGTAGATGGCACTTGTGGCTAGATTTCTTCCATGCACCACTAATCGCTACCATGTCTGTGGCCGGAGCTATTCGACGAACAACCATCGCATTTACCTAGGTACTTTTTCGGATTTTTGGTCCAACTTGCACCATTTTTGGCCCATATTTGCCCCATAGCTCCGCCGGTATCCAAGATATGGCCACACTTTCTTCTGGCCATGGGTAGATGGCACTTGTGGCTAGATTTCTTCCATGCACCACTAATCGCTACCATGTCTGTGGCCGGAGCTATTCGACGAACAACCATCGCATTTACCTAGGTACTTTTTCGGATTTTTGGTCCAACTTGCACCATTTTTGGCCCATATTTGCCCCATAGCTCCGCCGGTATCCAAGATATGGCCACACTTTCTTCTGGCCATGGGTAGATGGCACTTGTGGCTAGATTTCTTCCATGCACCACTAATCGCTACCATGTCTGTGGCCGGAGCTATTCGACGAACAACCATCGCATTCACCTTCTCGTTGCACTTCTTCGGGAATTTGGTGCAACCAAGTTTTCACTATAACTTGGTCATTTTCCGTCCATCGGACATGCGGTTTTGGGTGTCGATACTTGACACCGCACGCTACAATATGTTCCTCCACGACCATGTGGTCCGATGCTTCCAACAGGAGCTATTCGAGGATTACCGATTTTTCACCATTAAAAATGCTCAATTTTGCACCAACTTTTGCCTATAACTCAGGCTGTATCGATCGGATCTTCAATCTTGAAAAAGTTTTGGATAGGTGGCACCAAATGCTACATTTCGTTCTTCCACGTCAACTTTGTCCGATGTCTAGCAAAAAAGTTATTCGCGAACCAAGTCCAGAACCCATGCAATGGCTGCCCTCATTGCATACATCACGGCGGTTAACTCTCGTTACTCTATACCGTGGACTTGGTACTTTTTCAGGCATTCGTTGCTACTTCTCGGTTCATGATATTCGTTTACGGTCTTCACTAGGGCATTTGGTGCTCCTTATCGGTTCATGATATTCGTTTACGGTCTTCACTAGGGCATTTGGTGCTCCTTCTCGGTTCATGATATTCGTTTACGGTCTTCACTAGGGCATTTGGTGCTCCTTATCGGTTCATGATATTCGTTTACGGTCTTCACTAGGGCATTTGGTGCTCCTTATCGGTTCATGATATTCGTTTACGGTCTTCACTAGGGCATTTGGTGCTCCTTATCGGTTCATGATATTCGTTTACGGTCTTCACTAGGGCATTTGGTGCTACTTCTCGGTTCATGATATTCGTTTACGGTCTTCACTAGGGCATTTGGTGCTCCTTATCGGTTCATGATATTCGTTTACGGTCTTCACTAGGGCATTTGGTGCTCCTTATCGGTTCATGATATTCGTTTACGGTCTTCACTAGGGCATTTGGTGCTCCTTATCGGTTCATGATATTCGTTTACGGTCTTCACTAGGGCATTTGGTGCTACTTATCGGTTCATGATATTCGTTTACGGTCTTCACTAGGGCATTTGGTGCTCCTTCTCGGTTCATGATATTCGTTTACGGTCTTCACTAGGGCATTTGGTACTGGGCTTCCCACTTTCTACTGATCGATCCATACTCACTTGCGTGCACCTAGCCTAGGAAGGTTTCCTATGGCTTCCCATCTTTCTACTGATCGATCCATACTCACTTGCGTGCACCTAGCCTAGGAAGGTTTCCTATGGCTTCCCATCTTTCTACTGATCGATCCATACTCACTTGCGTGCACCTAGCCTAGGAAGGTTTCCTATGGCTTCCCATCTTTCTACTGATCGATCCATACTCACTTGCGTGCACCTAGCCTAGGAAGGTTTCCTATGGCTTCCCATCTTTCTACTGATCGATCCATACTCACTTGCGTGCACCTAGCCTAGGAAGGTTTCCTATGGCTTCCCATCTTTCTACTGATCGATCCATACTCACTTGCGTGCACCTAGCCTAGGAAGGTTTCCTATGGCTTCCCATCTTTCTACTGATCGATCCATACTCACTTGCGTGCACCTAGCCTAGGAAGGTTTCCTTGGGCTTCCCATCTTTCTACTGATCGATCCATACTCACTTGCGTGCACCTAGCCTAGGAAGGTTTCCTTGGGCTTCCCATCTTTCTACTGATCGATCCATACTCACTTGCGTGCACCTAGCCTAGGAAGGTTTCCTATGGCTTCCCATCTTTCTACTGATCGATCCATACTCACTTGCGTGCACCTAGCCTAGGAAGGTTTCCTATGGCTTCCCATCTTTCTACTGATCGATCCATACTCACTTGCGTGCACCTAGCCTAGGAAGGTTTCCTATGGCTTCCCATCTTTCTACTGATCGATCCATACTCACTTGCGTGCACCTAGCCTAGGAAGGTTTCCTATGGCTTCCCATCTTTCTACTGATCGATCCATACTCACTTGCGTGCACCTAGCCTAGGAAGGTTTCCTATGGCTTCCCATCTTTCTACTGATCGATCCATACTCACTTGCGTGCACCTAGCCTAGGAAGGTTTCCTATGGCTTCCCATCTTTCTACTGATCGATCCATACTCACTTGCGTGCACCTAGCCTAGGAAGGTTTCCTATGGCTTCCCATCTTTCTACTGATCGATCCATACTCACTTGCGTGCACCTAGCCTAGGAAGGTTTCCTATGGCTTCCCATCTTTCTACTGATCGATCCATACTCACTTGCGTGCACCTAGCCTAGGAAGGTTTCCTTGGGCTTCCCATCTTTCTACTGATCGATCCATACTCACTTGCGTGCACCTAGCCTAGGAAGGTTTCCTATGGCTTCCCATCTTTCTACTGATCGATCCATACTCACTTGCGTGCACCTAGCCTAGGAAGGTTTCCTTGGGCTTCCCATCTTTCTACTGATCGATCCATACTCACTTGCGTGCACCTAGCCTAGGAAGGTTTCCTATGGCTTCCCATCTTTCTACTGATCGATCCATACTCACTTGCGTGCACCTAGCCTAGGAAGGTTTCCTTGGGCTTCCCATCTTTCTACTGATCGATCCATACTCACTTGCGTGCACCTAGCCTAGGAAGGTTTCCTATGGCTTCCCATCTTTCTACTGATCGATCCATACTCACTTGCGTGCACCTAGCCTAGGAAGGTTTCCTATGGCTTCCCATCTTTCTACTGATCGATCCATACTCACTTGCGTGCACCTAGCCTAGGAAGGTTTCCTTGGGCTTCCCATCTTTCTACTGATCGATCCATACTCACTTGCGTGCACCTAGCCTAGGAAGGTTTCCTTGGGCTTCCCATCTTTCTACTGATCGATCCATACTCACTTGCGTGCACCTAGCCTAGGAAGGTTTCCTTGGGCTTCCCATCTTTCTACTGATCGATCCATACTCACTTGCGTGCACCTAGCCTAGGAAGGTTTCCTTGGGCTTCCCATCTTTCTACTGATCGATCCATACTCACTTGCGTGCACCTAGCCTAGGAAGGTTTCCTATGGCTTCCCATCTTTCTACTGATCGATCCATACTCACTTGCGTGCACCTAGCCTAGGAAGGTTTCCTTGGGCTTCCCATCTTTCTACTGATCGATCCATACTCACTTTCGTGCACCTAGCCTAGGAAGGTTTCCTATGGCTTCCCATCTTTCTACTGATCGATCCATACTCACTTGCGTGCACCTAGCCTAGGAAGGTTTCCTATGGCTTCCCATCTTTCTACTGATCGATCCATACTCACTTGCGTGCACCTAGCCTAGGAAGGTTTCCTATGGCTTCCCATCTTTCTACTGATCGATCCATACTCACTTGCGTGCACCTAGCCTAGGAAGGTTTCCTATGGCTTCCCATCTTTCTACTGATCGATCCATACTCACTTGCGTGCACCTAGCCTAGGAAGGTTTCCTATGGCTTCCCATCTTTCTACTGATCGATCCATACTCACTTGCGTGCACCTAGCCTAGGAAGGTTTCCTATGGCTTCCCATCTTTCTACTGATCGATCCATACTCACTTGCGTGCACCTAGCCTAGGAAGGTTTCCTATGGCTTCCCATCTTTCTACTGATCGATCCATACTCACTTGCGTGCACCTAGCCTAGGAAGGTTTCCTATGGCTTCCCATCTTTCTACTGATCGATCCATACTCACTTGCGTGCACCTAGCCTAGGAAGGTTTCCTTGGGCTTCCCATCTTTCTACTGATCGATCCATACTCACTTGCGTGCACCTAGCCTAGGAAGGTTTCCTTGGGCTTCCCATCTTTCTACTGATCGATCCATACTCACTTGCGTGCACCTAGCCTAGGAAGGTTTCCTTGGGCTTCCCATCTTTCTACTGATCGATCCATACTCACTTGCGTGCACCTAGCCTAGGAAGGTTTCCTTGGGCTTCCCATCTTTCTACTGATCGATCCATACTCACTTGCGTGCACCTAGCCTAGGAAGGTTTCCTATGGCTTCCCATCTTTCTACTGATCGATCCATACTCACTTGCGTGCACCTAGCCTAGGAAGGTTTCCTTGGGCTTCCCATCTTTCTACTGATCGATCCATACTCACTTGCGTGCACCTAGCCTAGGAAGGTTTCCTATGGCTTCCCATCTTTCTACTGATCGATCCATACTCACTTGCGTGCACCTAGCCTAGGAAGGTTTCCTATGGCTTCCCATCTTTCTACTGATCGATCCATACTCACTTGCGTGCACCTAGCCTAGGAAGGTTTCCTATGGCTTCCCATCTTTCTACTGATCGATCCATACTCACTTGCGTGCACCTAGCCTAGGAAGGTTTCCTATGGCTTCCCATCTTTCTACTGATCGATCCATACTCACTTGCGTGCACCTAGCCTAGGAAGGTTTCCTATGGCTTCCCATCTTTCTACTGATCGATCCATACTCACTTGCGTGCACCTAGCCTAGGAAGGTTTCCTATGGCTTCCCATCTTTCTACTGATCGATCCATACTCACTTGCGTGCACCTAGCCTAGGAAGGTTTCCCTTTGGTACCGACTTCCATCTACGCACTCGATATAACCTAGGTACTTGGTACCGATGATGGTTAACACTCAAGCATTTCTTGCATCCTGCGTGCAAGGTACCAATTTTCACTTCTCAGGTGCGTTTATGAGCCCGCATTAATCCAATATCGCTCTGATGGCCTTTCTTATTATTTCATCCGATAGCCCTTGCCAAAAGCTACCAAAAGTTCCTCCACGGCCATGTGCTCCGACGCTTAGTTTAGGAAATATTCGAAAAAATTCAAAATAGGAAGCATTTTCTTATTGGAAAATCACCTTAAATCGATGGCCATTTTTTGGGCAAAAACTTTAACGTCTTCCCGACTTTGCGGGAATTGCGAATTTTAGGCACCCAGAGAAAATCTTTTACTTTAAGGGGGCGGCCGCGAAGTTGCCCAAAGTCTCGGACACAAAAATTCTCAAGTTCCCCACTCTAGTAAATCGCCCTATGAGTATCTCCTGGCCCGCGAGCTCTGCGAGCGGGCCAGCTTCGGCGATTTTTGCCTTTTCGCCTAGGCGGTTCTTCTACGAAATTGGTCCACAGCTTTTGCTCAGAAAGCTAGCATTTGTTGCAACAGTTAGGTACTTGGTACCACATTTTGGTATCCATTTGGGCATTTGTGGCAACTACTCGGTACTTTGGCCCACATTTCGCTCTACTCGGGCTTCTATGGTGGTACTTGTCGGTACTTCTGGCCAACTTAGGCCAATTGGGTGCAACTTGTGGGTACTCTGTGGGTACTTTAGGGCGTATTGTGTCTTTCGGGTGAACCTTCGCGATACTTCATGGGTACTGATGGCCAACTTAGGAACATTCAGTGCAACCTTTGGGCCTAAGGAAATTTGTCCAACTCTTTGGACTTAGAAAATTTTCTGGACTTAGAAAATTTTTTGGACTTGTAAAAATTTTCAAATGTTCAATTTGGCCCACATTTCGCTCTACTCGGGCCTCTATGGTGCTACTTGGCGGTACTTTTGGCCAACTTAGGCCAATTGGGTGCTCTTTGTGGATACTCTATCGGTACTTTTGGCCAACTTAGGCCAATGGGGTGCTATATGTGGGTGCTCTATCGGTACTTTTGGCCAACTTAGGCCAATTGGGTGCTCTTTGTGGATACTCTATCGGTACTTTTGGCCAACTTAGGCCAATTGGGTGCTATATGTGGGTGCTCTATCGGTACTTTTGGCCAACTTAGGCCAATTGGGTGCTCTTTGTGGATACTCTATCGGTACTTTTGGCCAACTTAGGCCAATGGGGTGCTATATGTGGGTGCTCTATCGGTACTTTTGGCCATGTTAGGCCCATTCGGTGCTATATGTGGGTGCTCT